>NW_026288259.1:0-4732 GCF_023373465.1 Oncorhynchus keta
TAAAGGGACTCTGAGAGGGGAGTGAGAAAAAGAGAGAGATGAGAAAGGGAGAGGGAGACTTAAAGGACTATGAGAGGGGAGAGAGAGAGAGATGGGACTGAGAGAAAGAGAAAGAGAGACTTAAAGGACTCTGAGAAGGGAGTGAGAAAGAGAGAGATGGGACTGAGTGAGAAAGAGAGAGAGGGGAAACTTAAAGGGACTCTGAGAGGGGGGAGAAAGAGAGAGATGGGACTGAGTGAGAAAGAGAGAGAGGGGAAACTTAAAGGACTCTGAGAGGGGAGGAGAAAGAGAGAGATGGGAGTGTGAAAAGAGAGAGAGGAGTGTAAAAGAGAGAGATGGGAGACTTAAAGGGACTCTGAGAGAGGAGAGTGAAAGAGAGAGAGGGGAGTGTGAAAGAGAGAGAGAGGAGAGTGTGAAAGAGAGAGAGATAGGAGAGTGTGAAAGAGAGACAGGAGAGACTTAAAGGGACTCTGTGAGAGAGGAGAGTGTGAAAAGAGAGAGAGGAGAGTGTGAATGAGAGAGAGGGGAGACTTAAAGGAACTCTGTGAGAGAGGAGAGTGAGAAAGAGAGAGAGGGGAGACTTAAAGGGACTCAGAGAGGAGAGTGTGAAAGAGAGAGAGGAGAGTGTGAAAGAGAGAGGGGAGTGTGAAAGAGACAGAGAGGGTAGACTTAAAGGGACTGTGAGAAAGGAGTGTGTGAAAGAGAGAGAGAGGGGAGACTTAAAGGGACTCTGTGAGAGAGGAGAGTGTGAAAGAGAGAGAGAGAGGAGACTTAAAGGGACTCTGTGAGAGAGGAGAGTGTGAAAGAGAGAGGGGAGAGTGTGAAAGAGAGAGAGGGGGAGACTTAAAGGGACTCTGAGAGGGGAGTGAGAAAAGAGAGATGGGACTGAGTGAGAAAGAGAGAGAGGAGAGACTTAAAGGGACTCTGAGAAGGGGAGTGAGAAAGAGAGAGATGGGACTGAGTGAGAAAGAGAGAGAGGGAAACTTAAAGGGACTCTGAGAGGGGAGGAGAAAGAGAGAGATGGGACTGAGTGAGAAAGAGAGAGATGGGACTGTGAAAGAGAGAGAGAGATGGGAGTGTAAAAGAGAGAGGATGGGAGACTTAAAGGGACTCTGAGAGAGGAGAGTGAAAGAGAGAGAGGGGAGTGTGAAAAGAGAGAGAGGAGAGTGTGAAAGAGAGAGAGATAGGAGAGTGTGAAAGAGAGACAGGAGAGACTTAAAGGGACTCTGTGAGAGAGGAGAGTGTGAAAGAGAGAGAGAGGAGAGTGTGAATGAGAGAGAGGGGAGACTTAAAGGAACTCTGTGAGAGAGGAGAGTGAGAAAGAGAGAGGGGAGACTTAAAGGACTCAGAGAGGAGAGTGTGAAAGAGAGAGAGGAGAGTGTGAAAGAGAGAGAGGGGAGTGTGAAAGAGACAGAGAGGGTAGACTTAAAGGGACTGTGAGAAAGGAGTGTGTGAAAGAGAGAGAGAGGGGAGACTTAAAGGGACTCTGAGAGAGGAGAGTGTGAAAGAGAGAGAGAGAGGAGACTTAAAGGGACTCTGTGAGAGAGGAGAGTGTGAAAGAGAGAGAGGAGAGAGTGAAAGAGAGAGAGGGGAGACTTAAAGGGACTCTGAGAGGGGAGTGAGAAAGAGAGAGATGGGACTGAGTGAGAAAGAGAGAGAGGAGAGACTTAAAGGGACTCTGAGAGGGGAGTGAGAAAGAGAGAGATGGGACTGAGTGAGAAAGAGAGAGAGGGGAGACTTAAAGGGACTCTGAGAGGGGAGTGAGAAAGAGAGAGATGGGACTGTGAAAGAAAGAGAGGATGGGAGTGTGAAAGAGAGAGTGTAAAAGAGAGGATGGGAGACTTAAAGGGACTCTGAGAGAGGAGAGTGTGAAAGAGAGAGAGGGGAGTGAAAGAGAGAGAGAGGAGAGTGTGAAAGAGAGAGAGATAGGAGAGTGTGAAAGAGAGACAGGAGAGACTTAAAGGGACTCTGTGAGAGGAGAGTGTGAAAGAGAGAGAGAGGAGAGTGTGAATGAGAGAGAGGGGAGACTTAAAGGAACTCTGTGAGAGAGGAGAGTGAGAAAGAGAGAGGGGAGACTTAAAGGGACTCAGAGAGGAGAGTGTGAAAGAGAGAGAGGAGAGTGTGAAAGAGAGAGAGGGGAGTGTGAAAGAGACAGAGAGGGTAGACTTAAAGGGACTGTGAGAAAGGAGTGTGTGAAAGAGAGAGAGAGGGAGACTTAAAGGACTCTGTGAGAGAGGAGAGAAAGAGAGAGAGAGAGGAGACTTAAAGGGACTCTGAGAGGGGAGTGAGAAAGAGAGAGATGGGACTGAGTGAGAAAGAGAGAGAGGGGAGACTTAAAGGGACTCTGAGAGGGGAGTGAGAAAGAGAGAGATGGGACTGAGTGAGAAAGAGAGAGAGGAGAGACTTAAAGGGACTCTGAGAGGGGAGTGAGAAAGAGAGAGATGGGACTGAGTGAGAAAGAGAGAGAGGGGAAACTTAAAGGGACTCTGAGAGGGGAGTGAGAAAGAGAGAGATGGGAGTGTGAAAGAGAGAGAGAGGAGTGTGAAAGAGAGAGATGGGAGACTTAAAGGGACTCTAAGAGAGGAGAGTGTGAAAGAGAGAGAGGGGAGTGTGAAAGAGAGAGAGAGGAGTGTGAAAGAGAGAGAGATAAAGGGAGGAGAGTGTGAAAGAGAGACAGGGAGACTTAAAGGGACTCTGTGAGAGAGGAGAGTGTGAGAGAGAGAGTGTGAGAGAGGAGAGGAGATGTGAATGAGAGAGAGGGGAGACTTAAAGGAACTCTGTGAGAGAGGAGAGTGAGAAAAGAGAGGGGAGACTTAATGGGACTCAGAGAGGAGAGTGTGAAAGAGAGAGAGGAGAGTGTGAAAGAGAGAGAGGGAGTGTGAAAGAGACAGAGGGTAGACTTAAAGGACTGTGAGAAAGGAGTGTGTGAGAAAAGAGAGAGAGGAGGAGACTTAAAGGGACTCTGTGAGAGAGGAGAGTGTGAGAGAGAGAGGGGAGAGTGTGAAAGAGAGAGAGGGGGAGACTTAAAGGACTCTGAGAGGGGAGTGAGAAAGAGAGAGATGGGACTGAGAGAGAGAGAGGAGAGACTTAAAGGGACTCTGAGAAGGGAGTGAGAAAGAAGAGATGGGACTGAGTGAGAAGAGAGAGAGGGGAAACTTAAAGGGACTCTGAGAGGGGGAGTGAGAAAGAGAGAGATGGGAGTGTGAAAGAGAGAGAGAGGAGTGTGAAAGAGAGAGATGGGAGACTTAAAGGACTCTGAGAGAGGAGAGTGTGAAAGAGAGAGGGGAGTGTGAAAGAGAGAGAGAGGAGAGTGTGAAAAGAGAGAGAGATAGGAGAGTGTGAAAAGAGAGACAGGAGAGACTTAAAGGGACTCTGTGAGAGAGGAGAGTGTGAAAGAGAGAGAGGAGAGGTGAATGAGAGAGAGGGGAGACTTAAAGGAACTCTGTGAGAGAGGAGAGAGAAAGAGAGAGAGGGAGACTTAAAGGACTCAGAGAGGAGAGTGTGAAAGAGAGAGAGGAGAGTGTGAAAGAGAGGAGACTTAAAGGGACTAAAGGGACTGTGAGAAAGGAGATGGGTGTGAAAGAGAGAGAGAGGGGAGACTTAAAGGGACTCTGTGAGAGAGGAGAGTGTGAAAGAGAGAGAGAGAGGAGACTTAAAGGGACTCTGTGAGAGAGGAGAGTGTGAAAGAAAGAGAGAGAGGGAGAAGGGACTCTGAAAGAGAGAGAGAGGGGAGACTTAAAGGGACTCTGTAAAGGGAGAGAGCAGAGTGTGAAGAGAGAGAGAGAGGAGAGTGTGAAAGAGAGAGAGGAGAGAGAGAAAGGAAGGAGAGGGAGGAAACAGGGAGGAGAAGATGGCTGCCTTTTGACAAAAGTTAGAATCAACAGCATCAAGAGTCTCACTGACTATATGTTTAGAATGTCACGCCTGACCTGAATATTCTTTGTTTTCTGTATTGTTTTGGTTAGGTCAGGGTGTGGCATGGGTGATGTATGTGTTTTTTGTTCTGTCTCAGGGTTTTGTAGGTTTATGGGGTTGTTTATCATCTAGGTGTTTATCTATGTCTATATCTAGTTGCCTGTGTCTGCACATTTAGATTATATAGCGTCACATTGTTTGTTGTTTGTAAGTTTGTTTCAGTGTTCTTTCTTCATGAAATATAGAACATGTATTCATATCACGCTGCGCCTTGGTCTCCTCACTACGACAATCGTGACATAGAATGAGTATTACTATAGAAACACTGACTATATGTTTGGAATGAGTATTACTACAGAAACACTGACTATATGTTTGGAATGAGTATTACTACAGAAACACTGACTATATGTTTAGAATGAGTATTACTATAGAAACACACTGACTATATGTTTAGAATGAGTATTACTATAGAAAACACACTGACAATATGTTTAGAATGAGTATTACTATAGAAAGACACTGACTATATGTTTAGAATGAGTATTACTATAGAAACACACTGACTATATGTTTAGAATGAGTATTACTATAGAAACACTGACTATATGTTTAGAATGAGTATACAATAGAAACACACTGACAAAATGTTTAGGAATGAGTATTACAATAGAAACACACTGACTATATGTTTGGAATGAGTATTACTATAGAAACACTGACTATATGTTTAGGGATGAGTATTACTATAGAAACACACTGACTATATGTTTAGAATGAGTATTACTATAGAAACACACTGACTATATGTTTAGAA
>NW_026288260.1:0-5322 GCF_023373465.1 Oncorhynchus keta
ACACAATGATGAAAATAATCATGGCCTCTAAACCTTCAAGCTTCATACTGGACCCTATTCCAACTAAACTACTGAAAGAGCTGCTTCCTGTGCTTGGCCCTCCTATGTTGAACATAATAAATGGCTCTCTATCCACCGGATGTGTACCAAACTCAATAAAAGTGGCAGTAATAAAGCCTCTCTTGAAAAAGCCAAACCTTGACCCAGAAAATATCAAAAACTATCGGCCTATATCGAATCTTCCATTCCTCTCAAAAATTTTAGAGAAGGCTGTTGCGCAGCAACTCACTGCCTTCCTGAAGACAAACAATGTATACGAAATGCTTCAGTATGGTTTTAGACCCCATCATAGCACTGAGACGGCACTTGTGAAGGTGGTAAATTACATTTTAATGGCATCGGACCGAGGCTCTGCATCTGTCCTCGTGCTCCTAGACCTTAGTGCTGCTTTTGATACCATCGATCACCACATTCTTTTGGAGAGATTGGAAACCCAAATTGGTCTACACGGACATGTTCTGGCCTGGTTTAGATCTTATCTGTCGGAAAGATATCAGTTTGTCTCTGTGAATGGTTTGTCCTCTGACAAATCAACTGTAAATTTCGGTGTTCCTCAAGGTTCCGTTTTAGGACCACTATTGTTTTCACTATATATTTTACCTCTTGGGGATGTTGTTCGAAAACATAATGTTAACTTTCACGGCTATGCGGATGACACACAGCTGTACATTTCAATGAAACATGGTGAAGCCCCAAAATTGCCCTCGCTAGAAGCATGTGTTTCAGACATAAGGAAGTGGATGGCTGCAAACTTTCTACTATAAAACTCGGACAAAACAGAGATGCTTGTTCTAGGTCCCAAGAAACAAAGAGATCTTCTGTTGAATCTGACAATTAATCTTAATGGTTGTACAGTCGTCTCAAATAAAACTGTGAAGGACCTCGGCGTTACTCTGGACCCTGATCTCTCTTTTGAAGAACATATCAAGACCATTTCAAGGACAGCTTTTTTCCATCTACATAACATTGCAAAAATCAGAAATCAGAAACTTTCTGTCCAAAAATGATGCAGAAAAATTAATCCATGCTTTTGTCACTTCTAGGTTAGACTACTGCAATGCTCTACTTTCCGGCTAACCGGATAAAGCACTGAATAAACTTCAGGTAGTGCTAAATACGGCTGCTAGAATCCTGATTAGAACCAAAAAATGTGATCATATTACTCCAGTGCTAGCCTCTCTACACTGGCTTCCTGTCAAAGCAAGGGCTGATTTCAAGGTTTTACTGCTAACCTACAAAGCATTACATGGGCTTGCTCCTACCTATCTCTCTGATTTGGTCCTACCATACATACCTACACGTACGCTACGGTCACAAGACGCAGGCGTCCTAATTGTCCCTAGAATTTCTAAGCAAACAGCTGGAGGCAGGGCTTTCTCCTATAGAGCTCCATTTTTATGGAACGGTCTGCCTACCCATGTCAGAGACACAAACTCGGTCTCAACCTTTAAGTCTTTACTGAAGACTCATCTCTTCAGTGGGTCATATGATTGAGAGTGTAGTCTGGCCCAGGAGTGTGAAGGTGAACAGGGAAAGGCTCTGGAGCAACGAACACCTGCTGTCTCTGCCTGGCGGTTCCCCTCTTTCCACTGGGATTTCTCTGCCTCTAACCCTATTAAATGTAAATGTGCAGGGGCTGAGTCACTGGCTTACTGGGGCTCTCTCATGCCGTCCTGGAGGGGGTGCAAATCACCGGGAGTGGGTTGATTCACTGTTGTGGTCGTCCTGTTGCTGGCGCCCCCCTTGGGTTGTGCCGTGGCGGAGATCTTTGTGGGCTATACTCAGCCTTGTCTCAGGATGGTAAGTTGGTGGTTGAAGATATCCCTCTAGTGGTGTGGGGGCTGTGCTTTGGCAAAGTGGGTGGGGTTATATCCTTCCTGTTTGGCCCTGTCCGGGGTGTCCTCGGATGGTGCCATAGTGTCTCTGACACCTCCTGTCTCAGCCTCCAGTATTTATGCTGCAGTAGTTTATGTGTCGGGGGCTAGGGTCAGTTTGTTATATCTGGGAGTACTTCTCCTGTCCTTTTCGGTGTCCTGTGTGAATCTAAGTGTGCGTTCTCTAATTCTCTCCTTATCTCTTTCTTTCTCTCTCTCGGAGGACCTGAGCCCTAGGACCATGCCCCAGGACTACCTGACATGATGACTCCCTTGCTGTCCCCAGTCCACCTGGCCATGCTGCTGCTCCAGTTTCAACTGACCTGAGCCCTAGTACCATGTCCCAGGACTACCTGACATGATGACTCTTGCTGTCCCCAGTCCACCTGGCCATGCTGCTGCTCCAGTTTCAACTGTTCTGCCTTATTGTTATTCGACCATGCTGGTCATTTATGAACATTTGAACATCTTGGCCATGTTCTGTTATAATCTCCACCCGGCACAGCCAGAAGAGGACTGGCCACCCACATTGCCTGGTTCCTCTCTAGGTTTCTTCCTAGGTTTTGGCCTTTCAAGGGAGTTTTTCCTAGCCACTGTGCTTCTACACCTGCATTGCTTGCTGTTTGGGGTTTTAGGCTGGGTTTCTGTACAGCACTTTGAGATATCAGCTGATGTACGAAGGGCTATATAAATACATTTGATTTGATTTGATTACTAACTCAAAAATGTTCTGAGACACTGTAAAGTCCATGGAGAATAAGAACACCTCCTCCCAGCTGCCCACTGCTCTGAGAGCAAAATCTGACCCCTACAAATAAGCCGGGCTAGACAATCTGGACCCTCTCTTTCTAAAATTATCTGCCGAAATTGTTACAAATCCTACTAGCCTGTTCAACCTCTCTTTCGTATCGTCTGAGATTCCCAAAGATAGGAAAGCTTCCGCGGTCAACCCCCTCATCAAAGGGGGTCACTCTAGACCCAAACTTCTTTGTATACATTAATGATGTTGCTCTTGCTGCTGGGGATTCTCTGATCCACCTCTACGCAGACGACACCGTTCTGTATACTTATGGCCACTCTTTGGACACTGTGTTATCTAACCTCCAGACGAGCTTCAATGCCATACAACTGTCCCTCAGTGGACTCCAACTGCTCTTAAAGTAAAACTAAATGCATGCTCTTCAACCGATCGCTGCCCGCACCTGACCGCCTGACTAGCATCACTACTCTGGATGGTTCTGACTTAGAATATGTAGACAACTACAAATACCTAGGTGTCTGGTTAGACTGTAAACTCTCCTTCCAGACTCACATCAAACATCTCCAATTCAAAGTTAAATCTAGAATTGGCTTCCTATTTTGCCACAAAGCATCCTCATGCTGCCAAACATACCCTCGTAAAACTGACCATCCTAACGATCCTCGACTTCGGCGATGTCATTTACAAAATAGCCTCCAATACCATACTAAATAAATTGGATGCAGTCTATCACAGTGCCATCCGTTTTGCCACCAAAGCCCTACACTACCCACCATTGCGACCTGTACTCTCTCGTTGGTTGGCCCTCGCTCCATACTTGTCGCCAAAACCACTGGCTCCAGGTTATCTACAAGTCTCTGCTAGGTAAAGCCCACCTTATCTCAGCTCACTGGTCACCATAGCAGCACCCACTCGTACCACTGCACTCCAGCAGATATATCTCACTGGTCACCCCGAAGCCAATTCCTCCTTTGGTCTTCTTTCCTTCCAGTTCTCTGCTGCCAATGACTGGAACGAACTGCAAAAATGAAGCTGGAGACTCATATCTCCCTAACCCTAACCCTCACTAGCTTTAAGCACCAGCTATCAGAGCAGCTCACAGATCACTGCACCTGTACATAGCCCATCTGTAAATAGCCCATCCAACATATATGTATTTAGGTGACTACCTCATGAAGCTGGTTGAGAGAATGCCAAGAGTGTGCAGAAGCTGTCATCAAGGCAAAGGGTGGCTACTTTGCAGAATCTCAAATATACTTGTTTAACACTTTCTGGGTTACTACAGTAATAATAATAATAATATATGCCATTTAGCTGACACTTTTATCCAAAGCGACTTACAGTCATGTGTGCATACATTCTACATATGGGTGGTCCCGAATCGAACCCACTACCCTGGCGTTACAAAGCGCCATGCCTCTACCAACTGAGCCACAGAAGGACCACTGCAGAAAGTGTTTCTTAATTCCATTCTTTTACTCTTTAGATTTTGTGTGTTTGTGTTAGGTATTACTGCACTGTTGGCTCCAGCAACACAAGCATTTCACTACACCAGGAATAACATCTGCTAAATATATGTATGCGACCAATAACTATTGATTTGATTTGCCTTGGCAGCTAATGGGGATCCTAATTAAACACTAACACACACACACACACACACACACACACACACACACACACACACACACACACACACACACACACACGGTCCCCTACTCCCTAATTAGTCATTAGGGTGCTATTTTGGAGATAACTCCAGTCTCCTACTGAGTCAAACAAAAGCCACATCGTTGACTGACACGAGGTAAAACACCCAGTGGAATTCTCTGGATCAATCACGCTTCAACATCTGGTCAGTATAACGGACGAATCTGGGTTTGGCGGATGCCAGGAGAGTGCTACCTGTCCCAATGCATAGTGCCAAGTGTAAATGTACGTCTCCAATCTACTTTTCATTTTTCTTACTATTAGAAGTTGATGACCAATATGGCATTTTCATGCCTTTGTCTTTCACCAATCATGATACTGTCTTTGGACTTGGCAAGAAAATGCCATTTTGGTCATCAACATAGAAACATTAAAAGTGGATCAGCGATGGCTAGAAAGGTCGGTGACGTTGACCGCCGAACGAGGAGAGGAACGTCGTGACAGCACCCTAAAAACACGAACAACTTCATAGATACGAACCCAATAACAATATGGAAGAAAAATAAAGATATTCCACGATAACCAATATCACTCAACCTTCTGGAACAATCCTTGGATAGCTTTTCAGAAGTCACAGATAAATTGGCCCACGTTGAAAAGTAAAGACATAGAAATCCGTAAATGTCTTGTAAAAATAAATATATTTATTGTAGATAGTTTCATATACATGCAACTTAAAAGTTACACATCACAGGACATCAGGACATTACATTTACATTTTAAGTCATTTAGCCGGCCTGGAGGATAGGGGACATAGGGCAACCTCTTATTTGAGACAGAGGAGGAAAATGTAGAGAGGAGGGAGTGAAAGGATGCCAGGTCTTGAGGCGCAGTTTTCCCTCCATTTCCGCTCGGCACTTGCAGACCCTGTTCTGTGAGCTCGCAATGAGTCGTCGAGCCACGGGCGGGAGGGGAGGA
>NW_026288261.1:0-49867 GCF_023373465.1 Oncorhynchus keta
GTCCTGATGCTGGTTTATAATGTTAGGGAGCAGATTATTGATGTCCTGATGCAGGTTTATAATGTTAGGGAGCAGATTATTGATGTCCTGATGCAGGTTTATAATGTTAGGGAGCAGCTTATTGATGTCCTGATGCTGGTTTATAATGTTAGGGAGCAGATTATTGATGTCCTGATGCAGGTTTATAATGTTAGAGAGCAGATTATTGATGTCCTGATACAGGTTTATAATGTTAGAGAGCAGATTATTGATGTCCTGATACAGGTTTATAATGTTAGAGAGCAGATTATTGATGTCCTGATGCAGGTTTATAATGTTAGGGAGCAGTTTATTGATGTCCTGATGCTGGTTTATAATGTTAGGGAGCAGGTTATTGATGTCCTGATACAGGTTTATAATGTTAGGGAGCAGGTTATTGATGTCCTGATGCAGGTTTATAATGTTAGGGAGCAGGTTATTGATGTCCTGATGCAGGTTTATAATGTTAGGGAGCAGATTATTGATGTCCTGATGCAGGTTTATAATGTTAGGGAGCAGCTTATTGATGTCCTGATGCTGGTTTATAATGTTAGGGAGCAGATTATTGATGTCCTGATGCAGGTTTATAATGTTAGGGAGCAGCTTATTGATGTCCTGATGCTGGTTTATAATGTTAGGGAGCAGATTATTGATGTCCTGATGCAGGTTATTGATGTCCTGATGCAGGTTATTGATGTCCTGATGCAGGTTATTGATGTCCTGATGCAGGTTATTGATGTCCTGATGCTGGTTTATAATGTTAGGGAGCAGATGATTGATGTCCTGATGCAGGTTTATAATGTTAGGGAGCAGGTTATTGATGTCCTGATGCAGGTTATTGATGTCCTGATGCAGATTATTGATGTCCTGATGCAGGTTTATAATGTTAGGGAGCAGTTTATTGATGTCCTGATGCAGGTTATTGATGTCCTGATGCAGGTTTATAATGTTAGAGAGCAGATTATTGATGTCCTGATGCAGGTTTATAATGTTAGGGAGCAGATTATTGATGTCCTGATAGAGGTTTATAATGTTAGGGAGCAGGTTATTGATGTCCTGATGCAGGTTTATAATGTTAGGGAGCAGATTATTGATGTCCTGATGCTGGTTTATAATGTTGGGGAGCAGATTATTGATGTCCTGATGCAGGTTTATAATGTTAGGGAGCAGCTTATTGATGTCCTGATGCAGGTTATTGATGTCCTGATGCTGGTTTATAATGTTAGGGAGCAGATTATTGATGTCCTGATGCAGGTTATTGATGTCCTGATGCTGGTTTTATAATGTTAGGGAGCAGATTATTGATGTCCTGATGCAGGTTTATAATGTTAGGGAGCAGATTATTGATGTCCTGATACAGGTTTATAATGTTAGGGAGCAGGTTATCGATGTCCTGATGCAGGTTTATAATGTTAGGGAGCAGGTTATTGATGTCCTGATGCAGGTTTATAATGTTAGGGAGCAGATTATTGATGTCCTGATGCAGGTTTATAATGTTGGGAGCAGATTATTGATGTCCTGATGCAGGTTTATAATGTTAGGGTGCAGATTATTGATGTCCTGATGCTGGTTTATAATGTTAGGGAGCAGTTTATTGATGTCCTGATGCTGGTTTATAATGTTTAGGATCAGATTATTGATGTCGTGATGCAGGTTTATAATGTTTAGGATCAGATTATTGATGTCCTGATGCTGGTTTATAATGTTAGGGAGCAGGTTATTGATGTCCTGATGCAGGTGTATAATGTTTAGGATCAGTTTATTGATGTCCTGATGCAGGTTTATAATGTTAGGGAGCAGTTTATTGATGTCCTGATGCTGGTTTATAATGTTAGGGAGCAGATTATTGATGTCCTGATGCAGGTTTATAATGTTAGGGAGCAGATTATTGATGTCCTGATGCAGGTTTATAATGTTAGGGAGCAGATTATTGATGTCCTGATGCAGGTTATTGATGTCCTGATGCAGGTTTATAATGTTAGGGAGCAGGTTATTGATGTCCTGATGCAGGTTTATAATGTTAGGGAGCAGTTTATTGATGTCCTGATGCAGGTTTATAATGTTAGGGAGCAGATTATTGATGTCCTGATGCAGGTTTATAATGTTAGGGAGCAGATTATTGATGTCCTGATGCAGGTTTATAATGTTAGGGAGCAGATTATTGATGTCCTGATGCAGGTTTATAATGTTAGGGAGCAGATTATTGATGTCCTGATGCAGGTTTATAATGTTAGGGAGCAGATTATTGATGTCCTGATGCAGGTTTATAATGTTAGGGAGCAGATTATTGATGTCCTGATGCAGGTTATTGATGTCCTGATGCAGGTTTATAATGTTGGGGAGCAGATTATTGATGTCCTGATGCAGGTTTATAATGTTAGGGAGCAGATTATTGATGTCCTGATGCAGGTTTATAATGTTTGGGAGCAGATTATTGATGTCCTGATGCAGGTTATTGATGTCCTGATGCAGGTTTATAATGTTGGGGAGCAGATTATTGATGTCCTGATGCAGGTTTATAATGTTGGGGAGCAGATTATTGATGTCCTGATGCAGGTGTATAATGTTAGGGAGCAGATTATTGATGTCCTGATGCAGATTATTGATGTCCTGATGCAGGTTTATAATGTTAGGGAGCAGTTTATTGATGTCCTGATGCTGGTTTATAATGTTAGGGAGCAGGTTATTGATGTCCTGATGCAGGTTTATAATGTTAGGGAGCAGTTTATTGATGTCCTGATGCAGGTTTATAATGTTAGGGAGCAGCTTGTTGATGTCCTGATGCAGGTTATTGATGTCCTGATGCAGGTTTATAATGTTAGGGAGCAGCTTATTGATGTCCTGATGCAGGTTATTGATGTCCTGATGCAGGTTTATAATGTTAGGGAGCAGTTTATTGATGTCCTGATGCTGGTTTATAATGTTAGGGAGCAGTTTATTGATGTCCTGATGCAGGTTATTGATGTCCTGATGCAGATTATTGGTCCTGATGCAGGTTATTGATGTCCTGTTGCAGGTTTATAATGTTAGAGAGCAGATTATTGATGTCCTGTTGCAGGTTTATAATGTTAGGGAGCAGATTATTGATGTCCTGTTGCAGGTTTATAATGTTAGGGAGCAGCTTATTGATGTCCTGATGCAGGTTTATAATGTTAGGGAGCAGCTTATTGATGTCCTGATGCAGGTTTATAATGTTATGGAGCAGTTTATTGATGTCCTGATGCAGCTTATTGATGTCCTGATGCAGGTTTATAATGTTAGGGAGCAGCTTATTGATGTCCTGATGCAGGTTTATAATGTTAGGGAGCAGCTTATTGATGTCCTGATGCAGGTTTATAATGTTAGGGAGCAGATTATTGATGTCCTGATGCAGGTTTATAATGTTAGGGAGCAGTTTATTGATGTCCTGATGCAGGTTTATAATGTTAGGGAGCAGTTTATTGATGTCCTGATGCAGGTTTATAATGTTGGGGAGCAGTTTATTGATGTCCTGATGCAGGTTTATAATGTTAGGGAGCAGATTATTGATGTCCTGATGCAGGTTTATAATGTTAGGGAGCAGTTTATTGATGTCCTGATGCAGGTTTATAATGTTAGGGAGCAGATTATTGATGTCCTGATGCAGGTTTATAATGTTAGGGAGCAGTTTATTGATGTCCTGATGCAGGTTGATAATGTTAGGGAGCAGATTATTGATGTCCTGATGCAGGTTTATAATGTTAGGGAGCAGTTTATTGATGTCCTGATGCAGGTTTATAATGTTAGGGAGCAGATTATTGATGTCCTGATGCAGGTTATTGATGTCCTGATGCAGGTTTATAATGTTAGGGAGCAGTTTATTGATGTCCTGATGCAGGTTTATAATGTTAGGGAGCAGTTTATTGATGTCCTGATGCAGGTTATTGATGTCCTGATGCTGGTTTATAATGTTAGGGAGCAGATTATTGATGTCCTGATGCAGGTTTATAATGTTAGGGAGCAGGTTATTGATGTCCTGATGCAGGTTTATAATGTTAGGGAGCAGATTATTGATGTCCTGATGCTGGTTATTGATGTCCTGATACAGGTTTATAATGTTAGGGAGCAGATTATTGATGTCCTGATGCTGGTTTATAATGTTAGGGAGCAGATTATTGATGTCCTGATGCAGATTATTGATGTCCTGATGCAGGTTATTGATGTCCTGATGCTGGTTTATAATGTTAGGGAGCAGATTATTGATGTCCTGATGCTGATTTATAATGTTAGGGAGCAGATTATTGATGTCCTGATGCTGGTTTATAATGTTAGGGAGCAGATTATTGATGTCCTGATGCAGGTTTATAATGTTAGGGAGCAGATTATTGATGTCCTGATGCAGGTTTATAATGTTAGGGAGCAGATTATTGATGTCCTGATGCAGGTTTATAATGTTAGGGAGCAGATTATTGATGTCCTGATGCTGGTTTATAATGTTAGGGAGCAGATTATTGATGTCCTGATGCAGGTTATTGATGTCCTGATGCTGGTTTATAATGTTAGAGAGCAGATTATTGATGTCCTGATGCTGGTTTATAATGTTAGGGAGCAGATTATTGAGACAGCAGACTAGAGCAGACAGACTAGAGCAGACAGAGCAGACAGACTAGAGCAGACAGACTAGAGCAGACAGAGCAGACTAGAGCAGACAGACTAGAGCAGACAGAGAAGACAGACAACAGCAGACTAGAGCAGACAGACAGAGCAGACAGACAACAGCAGACTAGAGCAGACAGACAACAGCAGACTAGAGCAGACTAGAGCAGACAGACAACAGCAGACTAGAGCAGACAGACAACAGCAGACTAGAGCAGACAGACAGAACAGACAGACAACAGCAGACTAGAGCAGACAGAGCAGACAGACAACAGCAGACTAGAGCAGACTAGAGCAGACAGACAACAGCAGACTAGAGCAGACAGACAACAGCAGACTAGAGCAGACAGACAACAGCAGACTAGAGCAGACAGACAACAGCAGACTAGAGCAGACAGACAACAGCAGACTAGAGCAGACAGACAACAGCAGACTAGAGCAGACAGACAACAGCAGACTAGAGCAGACAGACAACAGCAGACTAGAGCAGACAGAACAGACAGACAACAGCAGACTAGAGCAGACAGACAACAGCAGACTAGAGCAGACAGACAACAGCAGACAGAACAGACAGACAACAGCAGACTAGAGCAGACAGACAACAGCAGACTAGAGCAGACAGACAACAGCAGACAGAACAGAGAGCTCAAATGAAGGTGAACATGAGTTTGCTTTTTGTGTCCCTATAAAAAGAAGGTGGAGTGTGTGTGTGTGTGTGTAGTGAATACTAAAGCAGCCTTAATGGGATAAATGAGAAGAGTGTATGAGAGATCAGAACAAATAACAACCTTGAGATAGAGACGGACAGATAGAGAGAGAGAGAGAACAGAATAGAAACAGAAACCCCTGACACTGCTGTTATTGTTAATGCTATTGTCCATTATGTTTTCCTTATTCTGACTGATGTTAATTTCTAATCCAACCCCACCCTTCAAATATACAGTATATATCCAATCCCTTATCAAATATACAGTGTCTATGGGATCATATTGCACTTCATAAGGCGTCAACTGTAACGGAACTGTAACGGAACTGTAACGGAACTGTAACGGAACTGTAACGGTACTGTAACGGAACTGTTACGGAATTGTAACGGAACTGTAACGGAACTGTAACGGAACTGTTACGGAACTGTTGCGGAACTGTAGCGGAACTTTTTGACTTTTCGTCACGCCTCATGAATTCACAAAACGCACTAACAAAAAGGAGGTATTTAGACACAAATGGACTTTATCGAACAAAACAAACATTTATTGTGGAACTGGGATTCCTGGGAGTGCATTCTGATGAAGATCATCAAAGGTGAATATTTACAATGGTATTTCTGCCTTCTGGTATCTGTATGGCTTGTTTTGTTGTCTGAGCGCTGTACTTATTGCATGGTGTGCTTTTTCCATCTAGTTATTTATACAAATGAAAATGTGTGCATACACTACGTGACCAAAAGTATGTGGACACCTGCTCATTTAACATCTCATTCCAAAATCATGGGCAGTAATATGGAGTTGGTCCCCCTTTGCTGCTATAACAGCCTCCACTCTTCTGGGAAGGCTTTCCACTAGATGTAGGAACATTGCTGCTAT
The DNA here is from genome assembly GCF_023373465.1 of Oncorhynchus keta. NCBI lineage: Eukaryota > Metazoa > Chordata > Actinopteri > Salmoniformes > Salmonidae > Oncorhynchus > Oncorhynchus keta. The sequence goes on from NW_026288261.1 coordinate 6,216, forward strand.
AACAGCCTCCACTCTTCTGGGAAGGCTTTCCACTAGATGTAGGAACATTGCTGCTATAACAGCCTCCACTCTTCTGGGAAGGCTTTCCACTAGATGTAGGAACATTGCTGCTATAACAGCCTCCACTCTTCTGGGAAGGCTTTCCACTAGATGTAGGAACATTGCTGCTATAACAGCCTCCACTCTTCTGGGAAGGCTTTCCACTAGATGTTGGAACTTTGCTGCTATAACAGCCTCCACTCTTCTGGGAAGGCTTTCCACTAGATGTTGGAACTTTGCTGCTATAACAGCCTCCACTCTTCTGGGAAGGCTTTCCACTAGATATAGGAACATTGCTGCTATAACAGCCTCCACTCTTCTGGGAAGGCTTTCCACTAGATGTAGGAACATTGCTGCTATAACAGCCTCCACTCTTCTGGGAAGGCTTTCCACTAGATGTAGGAACATTGCTGCTATAACAGCCTCCACTCTTCTGGGAAGGCTTTCCACGAGATGTTGGAACATTGCTGCTATAACAGCCTCCACTCTTCTGGGAAGGCTTTCCACGAGATGCTAGAACATTGCTGCTATAACAGCCTTCACTCTTCTGGGAAGGCTTTCCACTAGATGTAGGAACATTGCTGCTATAACAGCCTCCACTCTTCTGGGAAGGCTTTCCACGAGATGTTGGAACATTGCTGCTATAACAGCCTCCACTCTTCTGGGAAGGCTTTCCACTAGATGTTGGAACATTGCTGCTATAACAGCCTCCACTCTTCTGGGAAGGCTTTCCACTAGATGTTGGAACATTGCTGCTATAACAGCCTCCACTCTTCTGGGAAGGCTTTCCACGAGATGTTGGAACATTGCTGCTATAACAGCCTCCACTCTTCTGGGAAGGCTTTCCACGAGATGTTGGAACATTGCTGCTATAACAGCCTCCACTCTTCTGGGAAGGCTTTCCACGAGATGTTGGAACATTGCTGCTATAACAGCCTCCACTCTTCTGGGAAGGCTTTCCACTAGATGTTGGAACATTGCTGCTATAACAGCCTCCACTCTTCTGGGAAGGCTTTCCACTAGATGTTGGAACATTGCTGCTATAACAGCCTCCACTATTCTGGGAAGGCTTTCCACTAGATGTTGGAACATTGCTGCTATAACAGCCTCCACTCTTCTGGGAAGGCTTTCCACTAGATGTTGGAACATTGCTGCTATAACAGCCTCCACTCTTCTGGGAAGGCTTTCCACTAGATGTTGAACATTGCTGCTATAACAGCCTCCACTCTTCTGGGAAGGCTTCCACTAGATGTTGGAACATTGCTGCTATAACAGCCTCCACTCTTCTGGGAAGGCTTTCCACTAGATGTAGGAACATTGCTGCTATAACAGCCTCCACTCTTCTGGGAAGGCTTTCCACTAGATGTAGGAACATTGCTGCTATAACAGCCTCCACTCTTCTGGGAAGGCTTTCCACTAGATGTAGGAACATTGCTGCTATAACAGCCTCCACTCTTCTGGGAAGGCTTTCCACTAGATGTAGGAACATTGCTGCTATAACAGCCTCCACTCTTCTGGGAAGGCTTTCCACTAGATGTTGGAACTTTGCTGCTATAACAGCCTCCACTCTTCTGGGAAGGCTTTCCACTAGATGTTGGAACTTTGCTGCTATAACAGCCTCCACTCTTCTGGGAAGGCTTTCCACTAGATATAGGAACATTGCTGCTATAACAGCCTCCACTCTTCTGGGAAGGCTTTCCACTAGATGTAGGAACATTGCTGCTATAACAGCCTCCACTCTTCTGGGAAGGCTTTCCACTAGATGTAGGAACATTGCTGCTATAACAGCCTCCACTCTTCTGGGAAGGCTTTCCACGAGATGTTGGAACATTGCTGCTATAACAGCCTCCACTCTTCTGGGAAGGCTTTCCACGAGATGCTGGAACATTGCTGCTATAACAGCCTCCACTCTTCTGGGAAGGCTTTCCACTAGATGTAGGAACATTGCTGCTATAACAGCCTCCACTCTTCTGGGAAGGCTTTCCACGAGATGTTGGAACATTGCTGCTATAACAGCCTCCACTCTTCTGGGAAGGCTTTCCACTAGATGTTGGAACATTGCTGCTATAACAGCCTCCACTCTTCTGGGAAGGCTTTCCACTAGATGTTGGAACATTGCTGCTATAACAGCCTCCACTCTTCTGGGAAGGCTTTCCACGAGATGTTGGAACATTGCTGCTATAACAGCCTCCACTCTTCTGGGAAGGCTTTCCACGAGATGTTGGAACATTGCTGCTATAACAGCCTCCACTCTTCTGGGAAGGCTTTCCACGAGATGTTGGAACATTGCTGCTATAACAGCCTCCACTCTTCTGGGAAGGCTTTCCACTAGATGTTGGAACATTGCTGCTATAACAGCCTCCACTCTTCTGGGAAGGCTTTCCACTAGATGTAGGAACATTGCTGCTATAACAGCCTCCACTCTTCTGGGAAGGCTTTCCACTAGATGTTGGAACATTGCTGCTATAACAGCCTCCACTATTCTGGGAAGGCTTTCCACTAGATGTTGGAACATTGCTGCTATAACAGCCTCCACTCTTCTGGGAAGGCTTTCCACTAGATGTTGGAACATTGCTGCTATAACAGCCTCCACTCTTCTGGGAAGGCTTTCCACTAGATGTTGGAACATTGCTGCTATAACAGCCTCCACTCTTCTGGGAAGGCTTTCCACTAGATGTTGGAACATTGCTGCTATAACAGCCTCCACTCTTCTGGGAAGGCTTTCCACTAGATGTAGGAACATTGCTGCTATAACAGCCTCCACTCTTCTGGGAAGGCTTTCCACTAGATGTAGGAACATTGCTGCTATAACAGCCTCCACTCTTCTGGGAAGGCTTTCCACGAGATGTTGGAACATTGCTGCTATAACAGCCTCCACTCTTCTGGGAAGGCTTTCCACTAGATGTAGGAACATTGCTGCTATAACAGCCTCCACTCTTCTGGGAAGGCTTTCCACTAGATGTAGGAACATTGCTGCTATAACAGCCTCCACTCTTCTGGGAAGGCTTTCCACTAGATGTAGGAACATTGCTGCTATAACAGCCTCCACTCTTCTGGGAAGGCTTTCCACTAGATGTAGGAACATTGCTGCTATAACAGCCTCCACTCTTCTGGGAAGGCTTTCCACTAGATGTAGGAACATTGCTACTATAACAGCCTCCACTCTTCTGGGAAGGCTTTCCACTAGATGTAGGAACATTGCTGCTATAACAGCCTCTACTCTTCTGGGAAGGCTTTCCACTAGATGTAGGAACATTGCTACTATAACAGCCTCCACTCTTCTGGGAAGGCTTTCCACTAGATGTAGGAACATTGCTGCTATAACAGCCTCCACTCTTCTGGGAAGGCTTTCCACTAGATGTTGGAACATTGCTGCTATAACAGCCTCCACTCTTCTGGGAAGGCTTTCCACTAGATGTTGGAACATTGCTGCTATAACAGCCTCCACTCTTCTGGGAAGGCTTTCCACTAGATGTTGGAACATTGCTGCTATAACAGCCTCCACTCTTCAGGGAAGGCTTTCCACTAGATGTTGGAACATTGCTGCTATAACAGCCTCCACTCTTCTGGGAAGGCTTTCCACTAGATGTAGGAACATTGCTGCTATAACAGCCTCCACTCTTCTGGGAAGGCTTTCCACTAGATGTAGGAACATTGCTGCTATAACAGCCTCCACTCTTCTGGGAAGGCTTTCCACTAGATGTAGGAACATTGCTGCTATAACAGCCTCCACTCTTCTGGGAAGGCTTTCCACTAGATGTAGGAACATTGCTGCTATAACAGCCTCCACTCTTCTGGGAAGGCTTTCCACTAGATGTAGGAACATTGCCTGCATAACAGCCTCCACTCTTCTGGGAAGGCTTTCCACTAGATGTAGGAACATTGCTGCTATAACAGCCTCCACTCTTCTGGGAAGGCTTTCCACTAGATGTAGGAACATTGCTGCTATAACAGCCTCCACTCTTCTGGGAAGGCTTTCCACTAGATGTAGGAACATTGCTGCTATAACAGCCTCCACTCTTCTGGGAAGGCTTTCCACTAGATGTAGGAACATTGCTGCTATAACAGCCTCCACTCTTCTGGGAAGGCTTTCCACTAGATGTTGGAACATTGCTGCTATAACAGCCTCCACTCTTCTGGGAAGGCTTTCCACGAGATGTAGGAACATTGCTGCTATAACAGCCTCCACTCTTCTGGGAAGGCTTTCCCCTAGATGTAGGAACATTGCTGCTATAACAGCCTCCACTCTTCTGGGAAGGCTTTCCACTAGATGTAGGAACATTGCTGCTATAACAGCCTCCACTCTTCTGGGAAGGCTTTCCACTAGATGTAGGAACATTGCTGCTATAACAGCCTCCACTCTTCTGGGAAGGCTTTCCACTAGATGTTGGAACATTGCTACTATAACAGCCTCCACTCTTCTGGGAAGGCTTTCCACTAGATGTTGGAACATTGCTGCTATAACAGCCTCCACTCTTCTGGGAAGGCTTTCCACTGGATGTTGGAACATTGCTACTATAACAGCCTCCACTCTTCTGGGAAGGCTTTCCACTAGATGTTGGAACATTGCTACTATAACAGCCTCCACTCTCCACAAGATTTCCCACCATCATGTCAAGGTGAAATGATGCATTTAGAAATTTTGACAAATGAATAAAAAAAATGAAAAATGGACATGTCTTGAGTCAGTAAGTATTCAACCTCTTTGCATAAGTATGTTCAGGACTAAAACTGTCCTGAACAAGTCAGATTGATGCACTACTATTCTGTCTCCCTCCCTCCGTTAACTCCCATGTTTTCTCGTGATCAATCTGTTTATGTTCTTCCTGTTCTGTTTAGTTAAGCTCCCATTGGTTGAAAGGTCAGAGAGGGAGAGAGAGAAAGAGGGATGACATGACATTTGGAAATGAGGAAAGGAGTGAAGGAGGGATGTGAAAAGCAAACAAGACTTCTGTTGGTCTGACAACCTTTAGGTTATCACTGGAGAGAGGGAGAGACCCAGTGAGGGGAGGGAGAGACCCAGTGAGGGGAGGGAGAGACCCGATGGAGAGAGGGAGAGGGATGGAGAGAGGGAGAGACCCGATGGAGAGAGGGAGAGGGATGGAGAGAGGGAGAGAGGATGGAGAGAGGGAGAGGGATGGAGAGAGGGAGAGGGATGGAGAGAGGGAGAGACCCGATGGAGAGAGGGAGAGGGAGAGACCCGATGGAGAGAGGGAGAGGGATGGAGAGAGGGAGAGACCCGATGGAGAGAGGGAGAGGGATGGAGAGAGGGAGAGGGATGGAGAGAGGGAGAGACCCGATGGAGAGAGGAGAGGGAGAGACCCGATGGAGAGAGGGAGAGACCCGATGGAGAGAGGGAGAGGCCCGATGGAGAGAGGGAGACCCGATGGAGAGAGGGGAGAGGGATGGAGAGAGGGAGAGGGATGGAGAGAGGGAGAGACCCGATGGAGAGAGATGGAGAGGGGGAGAGAGGGGGAGAGAGGGGGAGAGAGGGGGAGAGAGGGGAGAGAGATGGAGAGAGGGAGAGAGATGGAGAGAGAGGGAGAGAGAAATGGAGAGAGAGGGAGAGAGATGGAGAGAGAGGGAGAGAGAGGGAGAGAGAGGGAGAGAGAGGGAGAGAGAGGGAGAGAGAGGGAGAGAGATGGAGAGAGATGGAGAGAGATGGAGAGAGAGGGAGAGAGATGGAGAGAGAGGGAGAGAGATGGAGAGAGAGGGAGAGAGATGGAGAGAGATGGAGAGAGATGGAGAGAAATGGAGAGAGATGGAGAGAGATGGAGAGAGATGGAGAGAAATGGAGAGAAATGGAGAGAGATGGAGAGAGATGGAGAGAGATGGAGATGGAGAGAGATGGAGAGAGATGGAGAGAGATGGAGAGAGATGGAGAGAAATGGAGAGATGGAGAGAGAGAGAGATGGAGAGATGGAGAGATGGAGAGAGAGAGAGAGAGAGAGAGATGGAGAGAGAGACCCGGTGGAGAGAGAGAGAGCCGGTGAGGGGAGAGGGAGAGACCCGGTGAGGGGAGAGGGAGAGACCCGGTGAGGGGAGAGGGAGAGACCCGGTGAGGGGAGAGGGAGAGACCCGGTGAGGGGAGAGGGAGAGACCCGGTGAGGGGAGAGGGAGAGACCCGGTGAGGGGAGAGGGAGAGACCCGGTGAGGGGAGAGGGAGAGACCCGGTGAGGGGAGAGGGAGAGACCCGGTGAGGGGAGAGGGAGAGACCCGGTGAGGGGAGAGGGAGAGACCCGGTGAGGAGAGAGGGAGAGACCCGGTGAGGAGAGAGGGAGAGACCCGGTGAGGGGAGAGGGAAAGGGGGGGATGTGGAAAGTAAATAGCCAAAAGTTCTCAGCTTACCTCATGCTCTCCAAGACAGGCCCTGTACAGAGAGGACAATATGAGTTCAGTCTTTATCTCCCCCAGCTGCCTGCAGTGACGCACTCTAGGACCACATCAGCATGACCACATGTCACGACACTGGCCGTGTGAGGTGTGTGGGGGGGTGTGTGGGGGTAACCGCTGGTCGTGTGAGGGTGTGGGGGGGGTGATAACCGCTGGCCGTGGGAGGGGGTAACCGCTGGCCGTGGGAGGTGATAACCGCTGGCCGTGGGAGGGGGGTAACCGCTGGCCGTGGGAGGTGATAACCGCTGGCCGTGGGAGGGGGTGGTAACCGCTGGCTGTGGGAGGGGGGTAACCGCTGGCCGTGGGGAGGTGATAACCGCTGGCCGTGGGAGGTGATAACCGCTGGCCGTGGGAGGGGGTGACAACCGCTGGCCGTGGGAGGGGGTGATAACCGCTGGCCGTGGGAGGGGGTGATAACCGCTGGCCGTGGGGGTGATAACCGCTGGCCGTGGGAGGGGGTGACAACCGCTGGCCGTGGGAGGGGGTGATAACCGCTGGCCGTGGGAGGGGGTGATAACCGCTGGCCGTGGGAGGGGGTGATAACCGCTGGCCGTGGGAGGGGGTGACAACCGCTGGCCGTGGGAGGGGGTGATAACCGCTGGCCGTGGGAGGTGATAACCGCTGGCCGTGGGAGGGGGGTGATAACCGCTGGCCGTGGGAGGGGGGGTGATAACCGCTGGCCGTGGGAGGGGGGTGATAACCGCTGGCCGTGGGAGGGGGTGATAACCGCTGGCCGTGGGAGGGGGTGATAACCGCTGGCCGTGGGAGGGGGGTGATAACCGCTGGCCGTGGGAGGGGGTGATGACCGCTGGCCGTGGGAGGGGTGTGATAACCGCTGGCCGTGGGAGGGGGGTGATGACCGCTGGCCGTGGGAGGGGGTGGTAACCGCTGGCCGTGGGAGGGGGTGATGACCGCTGGCCGTGGGAGGGGGGTGATAACCGCTGGCCGTGGGAGGGGTGATAACCGCTGGCCGTGGGAGGGGGGTGATAACCGCTGGCCGTGGGAGGGGGGTGATAACCGCTGGCCGTGGGAGGGGGTGATAACCGCTGGCCGTGGAGGTGGGGGTGATAACCGCTGGCCGTGGGAGGGGGTGATAACCGCTGGCCGTGGGAGGTGGGGGTGATAACCGCTGGCCGTGGGGGGGGGGTAACCGCTGGCCGTGGGAGGGGTGGGGGGTGATAACCGCTGGCCGTGGGAGGGGGGTAACCGCTGGCCGTGGGAGGGGTGGGGGGTAACCGCTGGCCGTGGGAGGGGGGTGATAACCGCTGGCCGTGGGGGGGGTGGTAACCGCTGGCCGTGGGAGGGGGTGGTAACCGCTGGCCGTGGGAGGGGGGTAACCGCTGGCCGGGGAGGGGGGTAACCGCTGGCCGTGGGAGGGGGTGATAACCGCTGGCCGTGGGAGGGGGTGATAACCGCTGGCCGTGGGAGGGGGGTGATAACCGCTGGCCGTGGGGGGGGTAACCGCTGGCCGTGGGAGGGGTGGGGGGTGATAACCGCTGGCCGTGGGGAGGGGGGTAACCGCTGGCCGTGGGAGGGGGGGGTAACCGCTGGCCGTGGGGAGGGGGGTGATAACCGCTGGCCGTGGGAGGGGGTGGTAACCGCTGGCCGTGGGAGGGGGGTGGTAACCGCTGGCCGTGGGAGGGGGGTAACCGCTGGCCGTGGGAGGGGGGGGGTGATAACCGCTGGCCGTGGGGGGGGGGTGATAACCGCTGGCCGTGGGAGGGGGGGTAATAACCGCTGGCCGTGGGAGGGGGGGGTAACCGCTGGCCGTGGAGGGGGTGGTAACCGCTGGCCGTGGGAGGGGGGTAACCGCTGGCCGTGGGAGGGGGGGTAACCGCTGGCCGTGGGAGGGGGGTGATAACCGCTGGCCGTGGGAGGGGGGTGATAACCGCTGGCCGTGGGAGGGGGGTGATAACCGCTGGCCGTGGGGGGTAACCGCTGGCCGTGGGAGGGGGTGGTAACCGCTGGCCGTGGGAGGGGGGTGGTAACCGCTGGCCGTGGGGGGGGGTGATAACCGCTGGCCGTGGGGAGGGGGGTGGTAACCGCTGGCCGGGGAGGGGGGTAACCGCTGGCCGTGGGAGGGGGGTGGTAACCGCTGGCCGTGGGAGGTGATAACCGCTGGCCGTGGGAGGGGGGTGATAACCGCTGGCCGGGGGGGTGATAACCGCTGGCCGTGGGGGTGATAACCGCTGGCCGTGGGGGGGTGATAACCGCTGGCCGTGGGAGGGGGGTGATAACCGCTGGCCGTGGGGGGTGATAACCGCTGGCCGTGGGGGTGATAACCGCTGGCCGTGGGGGTGATAACCGCTGGCCGTGGGGGGGGTGATAACCGCTGGCCGTGGGGGGTGATAACCGCTGGCCGTGGGAGGGGGGTGATAACCGCTGGCCGTGGGAGGGGGGTGATAACCGCTGGCCGTGGGGGGGGTGATAACCGCTGGCCGGGGGGGGTGATAACCGCTGGCCGTGGGAGGGGGGTGATAACCGCTGGCCGTGGGAGGGGGGTGATAACCGCTGGCCGTGGGGGTGATAACCGCTGGCCGTGGGAGGTGATAACCGCTGGCCGTGGGGGGTTATCTAACTACTACTGCAGCGGTCTGGACACCCCATGGTACAGCTCTGTTACTGTGTGTGTGTGTGTGTGTGTGTGTGTGTGTGTGTGTGTGTGTGTGTGTGTGTGTGTGTGTGTGTGTGTGTGTGTGTGTGTGTGTGTGTGTGTGTGTGCGTTTTACTGTGTGTGTGTGCGTGTGTGCGTGTTACTGTGTGTGTGTGTGTGTGTGTGTGTGTGTGTGTGTGTGTGTGTGTAACATACGTGGGTATAGGGACCAGGCAGGGCGGGCAGGGGAGAGCCTTACGGACAAACGCAGGTTCTGACGACTGCTCCCACGGGCCTGCTAGGACCTGCAAAACAAGCAATCTGAGACAGGAAGTATCCCAGCATACATGGAGGAGTCCAGGATAAACATCCTGAATCAGCTGTTCTGATTGGTCCTGACATAACTAATGATATAATCATTATGTAAACCACAACACTGAGGCTGTTCCCCAACTACTAACCCAGTCCCTATACTAACCTACTAACCTAGTCCCTATACTAACCTATACCTAGTCCCTATACTAACCCAGTCCCTATACTAACCCAGTCAGTCCCTATAACCTATACTAAAGTCCCTATACTAACCCAGTCCCTATACTATACTAACCTAGTCCCTATACTAGTCCCTATACTAACCCAGTCCCTATACTAACCCAGTCCCTAACCTACTAACCCAGTCCCTATACTAACCCAGTCCCTATACTAACCTATACTAACCCAGTCCCTATACCAGTCCCTATACTAACCCAGTCCCTATACTAACCCAGTCCCTATACTAACCCAGTCCCTACTAACCTATACTAACCCGGTCCCTATACCAACCCAGTCCCTATACTAACCCAGTCCCTATACTAACCAGTCCCTATACTAACCCAGTCCCTATACTAACCTATACTAACCCGGTCCCTATACTAACCCGGTCCCTATACTAACCCAGTCCCTAATAGTCCCTACTAACCCAGTCCCTATACTAACCTATACTAACCCAGTCCCTATACTAACCCAGTCCCTATACTAACCTATACTAACCTAGTCCCTATACTAACCCAGTCCCATATAACCAGTCCCCAACTAACCCAGTCCCTATACTAACCTATACTAACCCAGTCCCTATACTAACCCAGTCCCTATACTAACCTATACTAACCCAGTCCCTATACTAACACAGTCCCTATACTAACCTATACTAACCCAGTCCCTATACTAACCTATACTAACCCAGTCCCTATACTAACCTATACTAACCTAGTCCCTATACTAACCCAGTCCCTATATACTAACCCAGTCCCTATACTAACTAACCTAGTCCCTATACTAACCCAGTCCCTATACTAACCTGTCCCTATACTAACCCAGTAACCTATACTAACCCAGTCCCTATACTAACCCAGTCCCTATACTAACCCAGTACTAACCTATACTAACCCAGTCCCTATACTAACCCAGTCCCTATACTAACCCAGTCCCTATACTAACCTATACTAACCCAGTCCCTATACTAACCCAGTCCCTATACTAACCCAGTCCCTATACTAACCTATACTAACCCAGTCCCTATACTAACCCAGTCCCTATACTAACCCAGTCCCTATACTAACCCAGTCCCTATACTAACCCAGTCCCTATACTAACCCAGTCCCTATACTAACCCAGTCCCTATACTAACCTATACTAACCCAGTCCCTATACTAACCCAGTCCCTATACTAACCCAGTCCCTATACTAACCCAGTCCCTATACTAACCCAGTCCCTATACTAACCAGTCCCTATACTAACCCAGCCCCTATACTAACCCAGTCCCTATACTAACCCGGTCCCTATACTAACCCAGTCCCTATACTAACCCAGTCCCTATACTAACCCAGTCCCTATACTAACCCAGTCCCTATACTAACCCAGTCCCTATACTAACCCAGTCCCTATACTAACCGGTCCCTATCCTATACTAACCCAGTCCCTATACTAACCCAGTCCCTATACTAACCCAGTCCCTATACTAACCCAGTCCCTATACTAACCTATACTAACCTAGTCCCTATACTAACCCAGTACTAACCTATACTAACCCAGTCCCTATACTAACCCAGTCCCTATACTAACCTATACTAACCCAGTCCCTATACTAACCCAGTCCCTATATAACCTATACTAACCTAGTCCCTATACTAACCCAGTCCCTATACTAACCTATACTAACCAGTCCCTATACTAACCCAGTCCCTATACTAACCCAGTCCCTATACTAGTCCCTATAGTCCTATACTAACCCGGTCCCTATACTAACCCAGTCCCTATACTAACCCAGTCCCTATACTAACCTATACTAACCCAGTCCCTATACTAACCCAGTCCCTATACTAACCTATACTAACCCAGTCCCTATACTAACCCAGTCCCTATACTAACCCAGTCCCTATACTAACCCAGTCCCTATACTAACCCAGTCCCTATACTAACCCAGTCCCTATACTAACCCAGTCCCTATACTAACCCAGTCCCTATACTAACCCAGTCCCTATACTAACCCAGTCCCTATACTAACCCAGTCCCTATACTAACCCAGTCCCTATACTAACCTATACTAACCCAGTCCCTATACTAACCCAGTCCCTATACTAACCCAGTCCCTATACTAACCCAGTCCCTATACTAACCCAGTCCCTATACTAACCTATACTAACCCAGTCCCTATACTAACCCAGTCCCTATACTAACCCAGTCCCTATACTAACCCAGTCCTATACTAACCCAGTCCTCCCTATACTAGCCCGGTCCCTATACTAACCCAGTCCCTATACTAACCCAGTCCCTATACTAACCCAGTCCCTATACTAACCTATACTAACCCAGTCCCTATACTAACCCAGTCCCTATACTAACCCAGTCCCTATACTAGTCCCTATACTAACCCAGTCCCTATACTAACCCAGTCCCTATACTAACCCAGTCCCTATACTAACCCAGTCCCTATACTAACCTATACTAACCCAGTCCCTATACTAACCCAGTCCCTATACCCTATACTAACCCAGTCCCTATACTAACCCAGTCCCTATACTAGTCCCTATACTATCCCAGTCCCTATACTAACCCAGTCCCTATACTAACCCAGTCCCTATACTAACCCAGTCCCTATACTAACCCGGTCCCTATACTAACCCAGTCCCTATACTAACCCAGTCCCTATACTAACCCGGTCCCTATACTAACCCAGTCCCTATACTAACCCGGTCCCTATACTAACCCAGTCCCTATACTAACCCAGTCCCTATACTAACCCAGTCCCTATACTAACCCAGTCCCTATACTAACCCAGTCCCTATACTAACCCAGTCCCTATACTAACCCAGTCCCTATACTAACCCAGTCCCTATACTAACCCAGTCCCTATACTAACCCAGTCCCTACTAACCCGGTCCCTATACTAACCCAGTCCCTATACTAACCCAGTCCCTATACTAACCTATACTAACCCAGTCCCTATACTAACCCGGTCCCTATACTAACCTATACTAACCCAGTCCCTATACTAACCCAGTCCCTATACTAACCCAGTCCCTATACTAACCCAGTCCCTATACTAACCCAGTCCCTATTCTAACCTATACTAACCCAGTCCCTATACTAACCCAGTCCCTATACTAACCCAGTCCCTATACTAACCCGGTCCCTATACTAACCCGGTCCCTATACTAACCCGGTCCCTATACTAACCCGGTCCCTATACTAACCCAGTCCCTATACTAACCCAGTCCCTATACTAACCTATACTAACCCAGTCCCTATACTAACCCGGTCCCTATACTAACCCGGTCCCTATACTAACCCAGTCCCTATACTAACCCAGTCCCTATACTAACCCGGTCCCTATACTAACCCGGTCCCTATACTAACCCGGTCCCTATACTAACCCGGTCCCTATACTAACCCGGTCCCTATACTAACCCGGTCCCTATACTAACCCGGTCCCTATACTAACCCGGTCCCTATACTAACCCGGTCCCTATACTAACCCGGTCCCTATACTAACCCGGTCCCTATACTAACCCGGTCCCTATACTAACCCGGTCCCTATACTAACCCGGTCCCTATACTAACCCGGTCCCTATACTAACCCGGTCCCTATACTAACCCAGTCCCTATACTAACCCGGTCCCTATACTAACCCAGTCCCTATACTAACCCGGTCCCTATACTAACCCAGTCCCTATACTAACCTATACTAACCCGGTCCCTATACTAACCCGGTCCCTATACTAACCCAGTCCCTATACTAACCCAGTCCCTATACTAACCCAGTCCCTATACTAACCCGGTCCCTATACTAACCCGGTCCCTATACTAACCCGGTCCCTATACTAACCCAGTCCCTATACTAACCCAGTCCCTATACTAACCCGGTCCCTATACTAACCCGGTCCCTATACTAACCCAGTCCCTATACTAACCCGGTCCCTATACTAACCCGGTCCCTATACTAACCCAGTCCCTATACTAACCTATACTAACCCGGTCCCTATACTAACCCAGTCCCTATACTAACCCAGTCCCTATACTAACCCAGTCCCTATACTAACCCAGTCCCTATACTAACCCGGTCCCTATACTAACCCTGTCCCTATACTAACCTATACTAACCCAGTCCTATACTAACCCGGTCCCTATACTAACCCATTCCCTATACTAACCCCGTCCCTATACTAACCCGGTCCCTATACTAACCCAGTCCCTATACTAACCTATACTAACCCAGTCCCTATACTAACCCAGTCCCTATACTAACCCAGTCCCTATACTAACCCGGTCCCTATACTAACCCGGTCCCTATACTAACCCGGTCCCTATACTAACCCGGTCCTATACTAACCCGGTCCCTATACTAACCCGGTCCCTATACTAACCCGGTCCCTATACTAACCCGGTCCCTATACTAACCCGGTCCCTATACTAACCCGGTCCCTATACTAACCCGGTCCCTATACTAACCCAGTCCCTATACTAACCCAGTCCTATACTAACCCAGTCCCTATACTAACCTATACTAACCCAGTCCCTATACTAACCCGGTCCCTATACTAACCCGGTCCCTATACTAACCCAGTCCCTATACTAACCCAGTCCCTATACTAACCTATACTAACCTATACTAACCCAGTCCCTATACTAACCCAGTCCTATACTAACACAGTCCCTATACTAACCCAGTCCCTATACTAACCCAGTCCCTATACTAACCCAGTCCTATACTAACCCAGTCCCTATACTAACCCAGTCCCTATACTAACCCGGTCCCTATACTAACCCGGTCCCTATACTAACCCGGTCCCTATACTAACCCGGTCCCTATACTAACCCAGTCCCTATACTAACCCGGTCCCTATACTAACCCGGTCCCTATACTAACCTATACTAACCCAGTCCCTATACTAACCCAGTCCCTATACTAACCCAGTCCCTATACTAACCCAGTCCCTATACTAACCCAGTCCCTATACTAACCCAGTCCCTATACTAACCCGGTCCCTATACTAACCCGGTCCCTATACTAACCCGGTCCCTATACTAACCCGGTCCCTATACTAACCCAGTCCCTATACTAACCCAGTCCCTATACTAACCTATACTAACCCAGTCCCTATACTAACCCGGTCCCTATACTAACCCAGTCCCTATACTAACCCAGTCCCTATACTAACCCGGTCCCTATACTAACCCAGTCCCTATACTAACCCAGTCCCTATACTAACCTATACTAACCCAGTCCCTATACTAACCCAGTCCCTATACTAACCCAGTCCCTATACTAACCCGGTCCCTATACTAACCCAGTCCCTATACTAACCCAGTCCCTATACTAACCCAGTCCCTATACTAACCTATACTAACCCAGTCCCTATACTAACCCGGTCCCTATACTAACCCGGTCCCTATACTAACCCAGTCCCTATACTAACCCAGTCCCTATACTAACCCGGTCCCTATACTAACCCGGTCCCTATACTAACCCGGTCCCTATACTAACCCGGTCCCTATACTAACCCGGTCCCTATACTAACCCGGTCCCTATACTAACCCGGTCCCTATACTAACCCGGTCCCTATACTAACCCGGTCCCTATACTAACCCGGTCCCTATACTAACCCGGTCCCTATACTAACCCGGTCCCTATACTAACCCAGTCCCTATACTAACCCAGTCCCTATACTAACCCGGTCCCTATACTAACCCGGTCCCTATACTAACCCGGTCCCTATACTAACCCGGTCCCTATACTAACCCAGTCCCTATACTAACCCGGTCCCTATACTAACCCAGTCCCTATACTAACCTATACTAACCCGGTCCTATACTAACCCAGTCCCTATACTAACCCAGTCCCTATACTAACCCAGTCCCTATACTAACCCAGTCCCTATACTAACCCAGTCCCTATACTAACCCAGTCCTATACTAACCCAGTCCCTATACTAACCCAGTCCCTATACTAACCCAGTCCCTATACTAACCCAGTCCCTATACTAACCCAGTCCCTATACTAACCTATACTAACCCGGTCCCTATACTAACCCAGTCCCTATACTAACCTATACTAACCCGGTCCCTATACTAACCCAGTCCCTATACTAACCCAGTCCTATACTAACCCAGTCCCTATACTAACCCAGTCCCTATACTAACCCAGTCCCTATACTAACCCGGTCCCTATACTAACCCAGTCCCTATACTAACCTATACTAACCCAGTCCCTATACTAACCCGGTCCCTATACTAACCCGGTCCCTATACTAACCGGTCCCTATACTAACCCGGTCCCTATACTAACCCGGTCCCTATACTAACCCGGTCCCTATACTAACCCGGTCCCTATACTAACCCAGTCCCTATACTAACCCGGTCCCTATACTAACCCGGTCCCTATACTAACCCGGTCCCTATACTAACCCGGTCCCTATACTAACCCAGTCCCTATACTAACCCGGTCCCTATACTAACCCAGTCCCTATACTAACCTATACTAACCCGGTCCCTATACTAACCCGGTCCCTATACTAACCCAGTCCCTATACTAACCCAGTCCCTATACTAACCCAGTCCCTATACTAACCCAGTCCCTATACTAACCCGGTCCCTATACTAACCCAGTCCCTATACTAACCCAGTCCCTATACTAACCCAGTCCCTATACTAACCCAGTCCCTATACTAACCCGGTCCCTATACTAACCCGGTCCCTATACTAACCCGGTCCCTATACTAACCCGGTCCCTATACTAACCCAGTCCCTATACTAACCTATACTAACCCGGTCCCTATACTAACCCAGTCCCTATACTAACCCAGTCCCTATACTAACCCAGTCCCTATACTAACCCAGTCCCTATACTAACCCAGTCCCTATACTAACCCGGTCCCTATACTAACCCAGTCCCTATACTAACCTATACTAACCCAGTCCCTATACTAACCCGGTCCCTATACTAACCCAGTCCCTATACTAACCCGGTCCCTATACTAACCCGGTCCCTATACTAACCCAGTCCCTATACTAACCTATACTAACCCAGTCCCTATACTAACCCAGTCCCTATACTAACCCGGTCCCTATACTAACCCGGTCCCTATACTAACCCGGTCCCTATACTAACCCAGTCCCTATACTAACCCGGTCCCTATACTAACCCGGTCCCTATACTAACCCAGTCCCTATACTAACCCGGTCCCTATACTAACCCGGTCCCTATACTAACCCGGTCCCTATACTAACCCAGTCCCTATACTAACCCAGTCCCTATACTAACCCAGTCCCTATACTAACCCAGTCCCTATACTAACCCGGTCCCTATACTAACCCGGTCCCTATACTAACCCAGTCCCTATACTAACCCAGTCCCTATACTAACCCGGTCCCTATACTAACCCGGTCCCTATACTAACCCAGTCCCTATACTAACCCAGTCCCTATACTAACCTATACTAACCTATACTAACCCAGTCCTATACTAACCCAGTCCCTATACTAACCCAGTCCCTATACTAACCCAGTCCCTATACTAACCCAGTCCCTATACTAACCCGGTCCCTATACTAACCCGGTCCCTATACTAACCCGGTCCCTATACTAACCCGGTCCCTATACTAACCCGGTCCCTATACTAACCCGGTCCCTATACTAACCCGGTCCCTATACTAACCCAGTCCCTATACTAACCCGGTCCCTATACTAACCCGGTCCCTATACTAACCCGGTCCCTATACTAACCCGGTCCCTATACTAACCCAGTCCCTATTCTAACCTATACTAACCCAGTCCCTATACTAACCCGGTCCCTATACTAACCTATACTAACCCAGTCCCTATACTAACCCAGTCCCTATACTAACCCGGTCCCTATACTAACCCAGTCCCTATACTAACCCAGTCCCTATACTAACCTATACTAACCCAGTCCCTATACTAACCCAGTCCCTATACTAACCCAGTCCCTATACTAACCCGGTCCCTATACTAACCCAGTCCCTATACTAACCCAGTCCCTATACTAACCCGGTCCCTATACTAACCCAGTCCCTATACTACCCAGTCCCTATACTAACCTATACTAACCCAGTCCCTATACTAACCCGGTCCCTATACTAACCCAGTCCCTATACTAACCCAGTCCCTATACTAACCCAGTCCCTATACTAACCCGGTCCCTATACTAACCCGGTCCCTATACTAACCCGGTCCCTATACTAACCCGGTCCCTATACTAACCCGGTCCCTATACTAACCCGGTCCCTATACTAACCCGGTCCCTATACTAACCCGGTCCCTATACTAACCCGGTCCCTATACTAACCCGGTCCCTATACTAACCCGGTCCCTATACTAACCCAGTCCCTATACTAACCCAGTCCCTATACTAACCCGGTCCCTATACTAACCCGGTCCCTATACTAACCCAGTCCCTATACTAACCCGGTCCCTATACTAACCCAGTCCCTATACTAACCCGGTCCCTATACTAACCCAGTCCCTATACTAACCTATACTAACCCGGTCCCTATACTAACCCAGTCCTATACTAACCCAGTCCCTATACTAACCCAGTCCCTATACTAACCCGGTCCCTATACTAACCCAGTCCCTATACTAACCCAGTCCCTATACTAACCCAGTCCCTATACTAACCCAGTCCCTATACTAACCCAGTCCCTATACTAACCCAGTCCCTATACTAACCCGGTCCCTATACTAACCCAGTCCCTATACTAACCCAGTCCCTATACTAACCCAGTCCCTATACTAACCCAGTCCCTATACTAACCCGGTCCCTATACTAACCCAGTCCCTATACTAACCCGGTCCCTATACTAACCCGGTCCCTATACTAACCCAGTCCCTATACTAACCTATACTAACCCGGTCCCTATACTAACCCAGTCCCTATACTAACCCAGTCCCTATACTAACCCAGTCCCTATACTAACCCAGTCCCTATACTAACCCAGTCCCTATACTAACCCGGTCCCTATACTAACCCAGTCCCTATACTAACCTATACTAACCCAGTCCCTATACTAACCCGGTCCCTATACTAACCCAGTCCCTATACTAACCCGGTCCCTATACTAACCCGGTCCCTATACTAACCCGGTCCCTATACTAACCCAGTCCCTATACTAACCTATACTAACCCAGTCCCTATACTAACCCAGTCCCTATACTAACCCGGTCCCTATACTAACCCGGTCCCTATACTAACCCGGTCCCTATACTAACCCGGTCCCTATACTAACCCGGTCCCTATACTAACCCAGTCCCTATACTAACCCAGTCCCTATACTAACCCAGTCCCTATACTAACCCAGTCCCTATACTAACCCAGTCCCTATACTAACCCAGTCCCTATACTAACCCGGTCCCTATACTAACCCGGTCCCTATACTAACCCGGTCCCTATACTAACCCGGTCCCTATACTAACCCGGTCCCTATACTAACCTATACTAACCCAGTCCCTATACTAACCCGGTCCCTATACTAACCCAGTCCCTATACTAACCTATACTAACCCAGTCCCTATACTAACCCAGTCCCTATACTAACCCAGTCCCTATACTAACCCAGTCCCTATACTAACCCAGTCCCTATACTAACCCAGTCCCTATACTAACCCGGTCCCTATACTAACCCAGTCCCTATACTAACCTATACTAACCCAGTCCCTATACTAACCCAGTCCCTATACTAACCCAGTCCCTATACTAACCCGGTCCCTATACTAACCCGGTCCCTATACTAACCCGGTCCCTATACTAACCCGGTCCCTATACTAACCCAGTCCCTATACTAACCTATACTAACCCAGTCCCTATACTAACCCAGTCCCTATACTAACCCGGTCCCTATACTAACCCGGTCCCTATACTAACCCGGTCCCTATACTAACCCGGTCCCTATACTAACCCAGTCCCTATACTAACCCAGTCCCTATACTAACCCAGTCCCTATACTAACCCAGTCCCTATACTAACCCAGTCCCTATACTAACCCAGTCCCTATACTAACCCAGTCCCTATACTAACCCGGTCCCTATACTAACCCGGTCCCTATACTAACCCGGTCCCTATACTAACCCGGTCCCTATACTAACCCGGTCCCTATACTAACCCGGTCCCTATACTAACCCAGTCCCTATACTAACCCAGTCCCTATACTAACCTATACTAACCTATACTAACCCAGTCCCTATACTAACCCAGTCCCTATACTAACCCAGTCCTATACTAACCCAGTCCTATACCAACCCAGTCCCTATACTAACCCGGTCCCTATACTAACCCGGTCCCTATACTAACCCGGTCCCTATACTAACCCGGTCCCTATACTAACCCGGTCCCTATACTAACCCGGTCCCTATACTAACCCAGTCCCTATACTAACCCGGTCCCTATACTAACCCGGTCCCTATACTAACCCAGTCCCTATACTAACCCAGTCCTATACTAACCCAGTCCCTATACTAACCCAGTCCCTATACTAACCCAGCCCCTATACTAACCCAGTCCCTATACTAACCCAGTCCCTATACTAACCCGGTCCCTATACTAACCCGGTCCCTATACTAACCCGGTCCCTATACTAACCCGGTCCCTATACTAACCCGGTCCCTATACTAACAGTGGGTTAACTGGTCTAGGAACAGTGGGTTAACTGGTCTAGGAACAGTGGGTTAACTGGCCTAGGAACAGTGGGTTAACTGGCCTAGGAACAGTGGGTTAACTGGCCTAGGAACAGTGGGTTAACTGGCCTAGGAACAGTGGGTTAACTGGCCTAGGAACAGTGGGTTAACTGGCCTAGGAACAGTGGGTTAACTGGTCTAGGAACAGTGGGTTAACTGGTCTAGGAACAGTGGGTTAACTGGTCTAGGAACAGTGGGTTAACTGGTCTAGGAACAGTGGGTTAACTGGTCTAGGAACAGTGGGGTTAACTGGTCTAGGAACAGTGGGGTTAACTGGTCTAGGAACAGTGGGGTTAACCGGTCTAGGAACAGTGGGGTTAACCGGTCTAGGAACAGTGGGGTTAACCGGTCTAGGAACAGTGGGGTTAACTGGTCTAGGAACAGTGGGGTTAACTGGTCTAGGAACAGTGGGTTAACCGGTCTAGGAACAGTGGGTTAACTGGTCTAGGAACAGTGGGCTAACTGGTCTAGGAACAGTGGGTTAACCGGCCTAGGAACAGTGGGTTAACTGGTCTAGGAACAGTGGGCTAACTGGTCTAGGAACAGTGGGCTAACTGGTCTAGGAACAGTAGGTTAACTGGTCTAGGAACAGTGGGTTAACTGGCCTAGGAACAGTAGGTTAACTGGTCTAGGAACAGTGGTCTAGGAACAGTGGGCTAACTGGTCTAGGAACAGTTGGTTAACTGGTCTAGGAACAGTGGGTTAACTGGCCTAGGAACAGTGGGTTAACTGGCCTAGGAACAGTAGGTTAACTGGCCTAGGAACAGTGGGTTAACTGGCCTAGGAACAGTGGGTTAACTGGCCTAGGAACAGTGGGTTAACTGGCCTAGGAACAGTGGGTTAACTGGCCTACCTTGTCAGCTCGGGGGTTTGAACTTGCAACCTTCCGGTTACTAGTCCAACGCTCTAACCACTAAGCTACCCTGCCGCCCCCAATAGGACTCCTTGTTATTTTCCATCTCCACTATAAATAACATATGGGTGGCGTTCCAGGCTAGCGGTCTCCTGACAGATCTCACTTCATAAAGCAATCTACAGTCTCCACTATATTTTTACAGACCAATCTCACGCCCCACAGCAGAGTTGATGACCTGGCATCGGTGCCACCCCTGGTGGATCCAATCTAACATCCACCATTCAGTCATTCTCCGAAACTGTCCTGTCAGCATGGCACACACACACACACACTCACCCTGTCGCTGGTCTTCACCATAACCTGGTCGTGGCAGGGTTGGGGACAGGGGTGTTGGCATCGTTTCAGGGCCAGGAGACAGGCCTGGCGACAGGGAGGGCAGGGACCAGGGTGACATCGATGGGTCTCTCTGCTGGGGTGGTGGCAGGATGGGGGAGACCTGGTGGGATGATAATCATTTAGAGTAGACAGTGTTTTTTTGTCTGTCCCTATAATGACTTATCTCAAATGTAACAGCACAACATCACAACAACATCATCACAACATCACCAGAACATCAGAACATCACAACAACATCACAACAACATCACAACAACATCACAACAACATCACAACAACATCACAACATCACCACAACATCACAACATCACAACAACAACATCACAACAACATCACAACATCACAACAACAACATCACAACAACATCACCAGAACATCACAACATCACAACAACAGCACAACAACAACATCACAACATCACAACATCATCACAACATCATCACAACATCATCACAACAACATCACAACAACATCACAACAACAACATCACCACAACATCACCACAACATCACCACAACATCACCACAACATCACCACAACATCACCACAACATCACCACAACATCACCACAACATCACCAGAACATCACCACAACATCACAACATCACAATATCACCACAACATCACCACAACAACATCACAACAACATCACAACAACAACACAACAACAACACAACAACAACACAACAACACCACAACATCACCACAACATCACCACAACATCACAACAACATCACAACAACATCACCACAACATCACCAGAACATCACAACAACAGCACAACAACAGCACAACATCACATCACCACCACAACAACATCACAACAACAACATCACAACAACAACACAACATCACAACAACAGCACAACAACATCACAACAACATCACAACAACAGCACAACAACAGCACAACAACATCACAACAAAAGCACAACAACATCACAACATCATCACAACAACATCACAACAACAGCACAACAAAAGCACAACAAAAGCACAACAACATCACAACAACATCACAACAACATCACAACAACATCACAACAACATCACAACAACATCACAACAACATCACAACAACATCACAACAACATCACAACATCATCACAACAACATCACAACATCACAACAAAAGCACAACAAAAGCACAACAAAAGCACAACAACATCACAACAACATCACAACATCACAACAACATCACAACAACATCACAACAACATCACAACATCATCACAACAACATCACAACATCATCACAACAACATCACATCATCACAACAACATCACAACATCACAACAAAAGCACAACAACATCACAACAACATCACAACAACATCACAACAACATCACATCATCACAACAAAAGCACAACAACATCACAACATCATCACAACAACATCACAACATCACAACAAAAGCACAACAACATCACCACAACATCACAACATCACAACAAAAGCTCAACATCATCACAACAACATCACATCATCACAACAACATCACATCATCACAACAACATCACAACAACATCACAACATCACAACATCATCACAACATCATCACAACATCATCACAACATCATCACAACAACATCACAACAACATCACAACAAAAGCACAACATCATCACAACAACATCACATCATCACAACAACATCACAACATCACAACAAAAGCACAACAACATCACAACAACATCACAACAACATCACATCATCACAACAACATCACAACATCACAACAAAAGCACAACAACATCACAACATCATCACAACAACATCACAACAACATCACAACAACATCACAACAACATCACAACAACATCACAACAACATCACAACAACAGCACAACAACATCACAACAACATCACAACAACATCACAACAACATCACAACAACATCACAACATCACAACAACATCACAACAACATCACAACAACATCACAACAACATCACAACCAATATATCACTTTAACACATTGTTGTATAACAGTGAAGACAACACATCACTCCAGTGTTAATGCGAAATCGGAATTATTTCGTCACGACGGCCAATTTATTGCCTCACCTCCCTAATCTTACTACATTTGCACACTGCACATAGATTTCACTATTGTGTTATTGACTGTATGTTTGTTTGTGTAATTCTGTGTTGTTTGTGTCACACTGCTTTGCTTTATCTTGGCCAGGTCGGAGTTGTAAATGAGAACTTGTTCTCAACTGGCCTACCTGGTTAAATAAAGGGTTATATATATAAATACCTGGTTAAATAAAGGGTTATATATATAAATACCTGGTTAAATAAAGGGTTATATATATAAATACCTGGTTAAATAAAGGGTTAGGGTTATATATATAATTACCTGGTTAAATAAAGGGTTATTTATATAAATACCTGGTTAAATAAAGGGTTATATATATAAATACCTGGTTAAATAAAGGGTTATATATATAAATACCTGGTTAAATAAAGGGTTATATATATAATTACCTGGTTAAATAAAGGGTTATATATATATAAATACCTGGTTAAATAAAGGGTTATATATATAAATACCTGGTTAAATAAAGGGTTATATATATAAATACCTGGTTAAATAAAGGGTTATATATATAAATACCTGGTTAAATAAAGGGTTATATATATAAATACCTGGTTAAATAAAGGGTTATATATATAAATACCTGGTTAAATAAAGGGTTAGGGTTATATATATAAATACCTGGCTAAATAAAGGGTTATATATATAAATACCTGGCTAAATAAAGGGTTATATATATAAATACCTGGCTAAATAAAGGGTTATATATATAAATACCTGGTTAAATAAAGGGTTATATATATAAATACCTGGTTAAATAAAGGGTTAGGGTTATATATATAAATACCTGGTTAAATAAAGGGTTATATATATAAATACCTGGTTAAATAAAGGGTTAAATATATAAATACCTGGTTAAATAAAGGGTTAGGGTTATATATATATAAATACCTGGTTAAATAAAGGGTTAGGGTTATATATATAAATACCTGGTTAAATAAAGGGTTATTTATATAAATACCTGGTTAAATAAAGGGTTATATATATAAATACCTGGTTAAATAAAGGGTTAGGGTTATATATATAATTACCTGGTTAAATAAAGGGTTATTTATATAAATACCTGGTTAAATAAAGGGTTATATATATAAATACCTGGTTAAATAAAGGGTTATATATATAAATACCTGGTTAAATAAAGGGTTATATATATAATTACCTGGTTAAATAAAGGGTTATATATATATAAATACCTGGTTAAATAAAGGGTTATATATATAAATACCTGGTTAAATAAAGGGTTATATATATAAATACCTGGTTAAATAAAGGGTTATATATATAAATACCTGGTTAAATAAAGGGTTATATATATAAATACCTGGTTAAATAAAGGGTTATATATATATAAATACCTGGTTAAATAAAGGGTTATATATATAAATACCTGGTTAAATAAAGGGTTAGGGTTATATATATAAATACCTGGCTAAATAAAGGGTTATATATATAAATACCTGGTTAAATAAAGGGTTATATATATAAATACCTGGTTAAATAAAGGGTTAGGGTTATATATATAAATACCTGGCTAAATAAAGGGTTATATATATAAATACCTGGTTAAATAAAGGGTTATATATATAAATACCTGGTTAAATAAAGGGTTAAATATATAAATACCTGGTTAAATAAAGGGTTAGGGTTATATATATATAAATACCTGGTTAAATAAAGGGTTAGGGTTATATATATATAAATACCTGGTTAAATAAAGGATTATATATATAATTACCTGGTTAAATAAAGGGTTATATATATAAATACCTGGTTAAATAAAGGGTTATATATATAAATACCTGGTTAAATAAAGGGTTAGGGTTATATATATAAATACCTGGTTAAATAAAGGGTTAGGGTTATATATATATAAATACCTGGTTAAATAAAGGGTTATATATATAAATACCTGGTTAAATAAAGGGTTATATATATAAATAACTGGTTAAATAAAGGGTTAGGGTTATATATATAATTACCTGGTTAAATAAAGGGTTATATATATAAATACCTGGTTAAATAAAGGGTTATATATATAAATACCTGGTTAAATAAAGGGTTAGGGTTATATATATAAATACCTGGTTAAATAAAGGGTTATATATATAAATACCTGGTTAAGTAAAGGGTTATATATATAAATACCTGGTTAAATAAAGGGTTAGGGTTATATATATAAATACCTGGTTAAATAAAGGGTTATATATATAAATACCTGGTTAAATAAAGGGTTATATATATAAATACCTGGTTAAATAAAGGGTTAGGGTTATATATATAAATACCTGGTTAAATAAAGGGTTATATATATAAATACCTGGTTAAGTAAAGGGTTATATATATAAATACCTGGTTAAATAAAGGGTTAGGGTTATATATATAAATACCTGGTTAAATAAAGGGTTATATATATAAATACCTGGTTAAATAAAGGGTTAGGGTTATATATATAAATACCTGGTTAAATAAAGGGTTAGGGTTATATATATCATTACCTGGTTAAATAAAGGGTTATATATATAAATACCTGGTTAAATAAAGGGTTATATATATAATTACCTGGTTAAATAAAGGGTTATATATATAAATACCTGGTTAAATAAAGGGTTATATATATAAATACCTGGTTAAATAAAGGGTTATATATATAAATACCTAAAAACATATCCTGGTCGAATTACCGGCTAAGGCTCCCACAGATTTTATTAGTCAGTCTAAGGCTCCCACAGATTGTATTAGTCAGTCTAAGGCTCCCACAGATTTTATTAGTCAGTCTAAGGCTCCCACAGATTTTATTAGTCAGTCTAAGGCTCCCACAGATTTTATTAGTCAGTCTAAGGCTCC
Source organism: Oncorhynchus keta (assembly GCF_023373465.1). Lineage (NCBI taxonomy): Eukaryota > Metazoa > Chordata > Actinopteri > Salmoniformes > Salmonidae > Oncorhynchus > Oncorhynchus keta. The sequence continues at coordinate 32,664 of NW_026288261.1, forward strand.
CACAGATTTTATTAGTCAGTCTAAGGCTCCCACAGATTTTATTAGTCAAAGGCTCCCACAGATTGTATTAGTCAGTCTAAGGCTCCCACAGATTTTATTAGTCAGTCTAAGGCTCCCACAGATTTTATTAGTCAGTCTAAGGCTCCCACAGATTTTATTAGTCAGTCTAAGGCTCCCACAGATTTTATTAGTCAAAGGCTCCCACAGATTTTATTAGTCAGTCTAAGGCTCCCACAGATTTTATTAGTCAAAGGCTCCCACAGATTTTATTCGTCAGTCTAAGGCTCCCACAGATTTTATTAGTCAGGCTAAGGCTCCCACAGATTTTATTCGTCAGTCTAAGGCTCCCACAGATTGTATTAGTCAGTCTAAGGCTCCCACAGATTTTATTAGTCAGTCTAAGGCTCCCACAGATTTTATTAGTCAGGCTAAGGCTCCCACAGATTTTATTAGTCAGTCTAAGGCTCCCACAGATTGTATTAGTCAGTCTAAGGCTCCCACAGATTTTATTAGTCAGTCTAAGGCTCCCACAGATTTTATTAGTCTCATATTAAGAACATTTCTCTTTACCTGATGGCAGTGTGTGTGTGTGTCGTCCAGTGTGTGTGTCTGGACGATGTCCCGTGTGTGTCTGGACGATGTCCCATGTGTGTGTGTCTGGACGATGTCCCGTGTGTGTGTGTCGTCCCGTGTGTGTGTCTGGACGATGTCCCGTGTGTGTGTGTCGTCCCGTGTGTGTGTGTCGTCCCGTGTGTGTGTTACCTGCACAGTTCTTTACAGCGTGGGGGCTTGGTACTCCTCTCCCTCCCACAGGGAACAGTCAGAGAGGTGGATTCACACACACACTTCACATCCACCGTCTCTGGACAGGGATAGCAGCTGCCTGTAACACACAGAACCTTGTTTTACTACATGGTAAACCAACACCCCATAGACTGAGAACAACCATCACTCATCTCACAGGTTCCCATCCCTCCTAGAGGGGGTTCCCATCCCTCCTAGAGGGGGTCCCATCCCTCCTAGAGGGGGTCCCATCCCTCCTAGAGGGGGTCCCATCCGTCCTAGAGGGGGTCCCATCCCTCCTAGAGGGGGTCCCATCCCTCCTAGAGGGGGTTCCCATCCCTCCTAGAGGGGGTTCCCATCCCTCCTAGAGGGGGGTTCTGTATACAGGCTCGTTATCACCTGGTACCCCTGTATCCAGCCTCGTTATCACCTGGTACCCCTGTATCCAGCCTCGTTATCACCTGGTACCCCTGTATCCAGCCTCGTTATCACCTGGTACCCTGTATCCAGCCTCGTTATCACCTGGTACCCCTGTATCCAGCCTCGTTATCACCTGGTACCCTGTATCCAGCCTCGTTATCACCTGGTACCCCTGTATCCAGCCTCGTTATCACCTGGTACCCCTGTATCCAGCCTCGTTATCACCTGGTACCCCTGTATCCAGCCTCGTTATCACCTGGTACCCCTGTATCCAGCCTCGTTATCACCTGGTACCCCTGTATCCAGCCTCGTTATCACCTGGTACCCCTGTATCCAGCCTACCTGTTGCATTGTGGGTTAGGGGCTTGTCAGTCACCTGTTGCATTGTGGGTTAGGGGCTTGTCAGTCAGCTGTTGCATTGTGGGTTAGGGGCTTGTCAGTCAGCTGTTGCATTGTGGGTTAGGGGCTTGTCAGTCAGCTGTTGCATTGTGGGTTAGGGGCTTGTCAGTCAGCTGTTGCATTGTGGGTTAGGGGCTTGTCAGTCAGCTGTTGCATTGTGGGTTAGGGGCTTGTCAGTCAGCTGTTGTATTCGGCCATGTGATGTGATCTAAAGTCAGACGAGGTCCAGAGTATTAAAATGGATTGACCTTACAGACGTGTTCCATTGTCCCCTCAACAATAGTTTTGAAAAACAACCTTTGCAACCACAGTGTGTGTCTCTGCGAGGTGTGTGTGTGTCTCTGCGAGGTGTGTGTGTCTCTCTGCGAGGTGTGTGCGTGTCTCTGCGAGGTGTGTGTGTGTCTCTGCGAGGTGTGTGTGTGTCTCTGCGAGGTGTGTGTGTGTCTCTGCGAGGTGTGTGTGTGTCTCTGCGAGGTGTGTGCGTGTCTCTGCGAGGTGTGTGTGTGTCTCTGCGAGGTGTGTGCGTGTCTCTGCGAGGTGTGTGCGTGTCTCTGCGAGGTGTGTGCGTGTCTCTGCGAGGTGTGTGCGTGTCTCTGCGAGGTGTGTGCGTGTCTCTGCGAGGTGTGTGCGTGTCTCTGCGAGGTGTGTGCGTGTCTCTGCGAGGTGTGTGCGTGTCTCTGCGAGGTGTGTGCGTGTCTCTGCGAGGTGTGTGCGTGTCTCTGCGAGGTGTGTGCGTGTCTCTCTGCGAGGTGTGTGCGTGTCTCTGCGAGGTGTGTGCGTGTCTCTGCGAGGTGTGTGCGTGTCTCTGCGAGGTGTGTGCGTGTCTCTGCGAGGTGTGTGCGTGTCTCTGCGAGGTGTGTGCGTGTCTCTGCGAGGTGTGTGCGTGTCTCTCTGCGAGGTGTGTGCGTGTCTCTGCGAGGTGTGTGCGTGTCTCTGCGAGGTGTGTGCGTGTCTCTGCGAGGTGTGTGCGTGTCTCTGCGAGGTGTGTGCGTGTCTCTCTGCGAGGTGTGTGCGTGTCTCTCTGCGAGGTGTGTGCGTGTCTCTCTGCGAGGTGTGTGCGTGTCTCTCTGCGAGGTGTGTGCGTGTCTCTCTGCGAGGTGTGTGCGTGTCTCTCTGCGAGGTGTGTGCGTGTCTCTCTGCGAGGTGTGTGCGTGTCTCTCTGCGAGGTGTGTGTGTGTCTCTCTGCGAGGGTGTGTGTGTCTCTCTGCGAGGTGTGTGTGTGTCTCTCTGCGAGGGTGTGTGTGTCTCTCTGCGAGGTGTGTGTGTGTCTCTGCGAGGTGTGTGTGTCTCTCTGCGAGGTGTGTGTGTGTCTCTCTGCGAGGTGTGTGTGTCTCTCTGCGAGGTGTGTGTGTCTCTCTGCGAGGTGTGTGTGTCTCTCTGCGAGGTGTGTGTGTCTCTCTGCGAGGTGTGTGTGTCTCTCTGCGAGGTGTGTGTGTCTCTCTGCGAGGTGTGTGTGTGTCTCTCTGCGAGGTGTGTGTGTGTCTCTCTGCGAGGTGTGTGTGTGTCTCTCTGCGGGGTGTGTGTGTGTGTCTCTGCGGGGTGTGTGTGTGTGTCTCTGCGGGGTGTGTGTGTGTCTCTGCGAGGTGTGTGTGTCTCTCTGCGAGGTGTGTGTGTGTCTCTCTGCGAGGGTGTGTGTGTCTCTCTGCGAGGTGTGTGTGTGTCTCTCTGCGAGGTGTGTGTGTGTCTCTCTGCGAGGTGTGTGTGTGTGTCTCTGCGAGGTGTGTGTGTGTGTCTCTGCGAGGTGTGTGTGTGTGTCTCTGCGAGGTGTGTGTGTGTGTCTCTGCGAGGTGTGTGTGTGTCTCTCTGCGAGGTGTGTGTGTGTCTCTCTGCGAGGTGTGTGTGTGTCTCTCTGCGAGGTGTGTGTGTGTCTCTCTGCGAGGTGTGTGTGTGTCTCTCTGCGAGGTGTGTGTGTGTCTCTCTGCGAGGTGTGTGTGTGTCTCTCTGCGAGGTGTGTGTGTGTCTCTCTGCGAGGTGTGTGTGTCTCTCTGCGAGGTGTGTGTGTGTCTCTGCGAGGTGTGTGTGTGTCTCTGCGAGGTGTGTGTGTGTCTCTCTGCGAGGTGTGTGTGTGTCTCTCTGCGAGGTGTGTGTGTCTCTCTGCGAGGTGTGTGTGTCTCTCTGCGAGGTGTGTGTGTCTCTCTGCGAGGGTGTGTGTGTCTCTCTGCGAGGTGTGTGTGTCTCTGCGAGGTGTGTGTGTGTCTCTGCGAGGTGTGTGTGTGTCTCTGCGAGTGTGTGTGTGTGTCTCTGCGAGGTGTGTGTGTGTCTCTCTGCGAGGTGTGTGTGTGTCTCTCTGCGGGTGTGTGTGTGTCTCTCTGCGAGGTGTGTGTGTGTGTCTCTGCGAGGTGTGTGTGTGTCTCTCTGCGAGGTGTGTGTGTGTCTCTCTGCGAGGTGTGTGTGTGTCTCTCTGCGAGGTGTGTGTGTGTCTCTCTGAGGTGTGTGTGTCTCTCTGCGAGGTGTGTGTGTGTCTCTGCGAGGTGTGTGTGTGTCTCTCTGCGAGGTGTGTGTGTGTCTCTCTGCGAGGTGTGTGTGTGTCTCTCTGCGAGTGTGTGTGTGTGTGTCTCTGCGAGGTGTGTGTGTGTGTCTCTGCGAGGTGTGTGTGTGTGTCTCTCGAGGTGTGTGTGTGAGGTGTGTGTGTGTCTCTGCGAGGTGTGTGTGTGTCTCTCTGCGAGGTGTGTGTGTGTCTCTCTGCGAGGTGTGTGTGTGTCTCTCTGCGAGGTGTGTGTGTGTCTCTCTGCGAGGTGTGTGTGTGTCTCTCTGCGAGGTGTGTGTGTGTCTCTCTGCGAGGTGTGTGTGTGTCTCTCTGCGAGGTGTGTGTGTGTCTCTCTGCGAGGTGTGTGTGTGTCTCTCTGCGAGGTGTGTGTGTGTCTCTGCGAGGTGTGTGTGTCTCTCTGCGAGGGTGTGTGTGTGTCTCTCTGCGAGGTGTGTGTGTGTCTCTGCGAGGTGTGTGTGTGTCTCTCTGCGAGGGTGTGTGTGTCTCTCTGCGAGGTGTGTGTGTGTCTCTCTGCGAGTGTGTGTGTGTCTCTCTGCGAGGTGTGTGTGTCTCTCTGCGAGGTGTGTGTGTGTCTCTCTGCGAGGTGTGTGTCTCTCTGCGAGGTGTGTGTGTCTCTCTGCGAGGTGTGTGTGTCTCTGTGTCTCTCTGCGAGGTGTGTGTGTGTCTCTCTGCGAGGTGTGTGTGTCTCTCTGCGAGGTGTGTGTGTGTCTCTCTGCGAGGTGTGTGTGTGTCTCTCGAGGTGTGTGTGTGTCTCTCTGCGAGGTGTGTGTGTGTCTCTCTGCGAGGTGTGTGTGTGTCTCTGCGAGGTGTGTGTGTCTCTCTGCGAGGTGTGTGTGTCTCTCTGCGAGTGTGTGTCTCTCTGCGAGGTGTGTGTGCGTCTCTCTGCGAGGTGTGTGTGTCTCTCTGCGAGGTGTGTGTGTGTGTGTGTCTCTGCGAGGTGTGTGTGCGTCTCTCTGCGAGGTGTGTGTGTCTCTCTGCGAGGTGTGTGTGTGTCTCTCTGCGAGGTGTGTGTGTGTCTCTCTGCGAGGTGTGTGTGTCTCTCTGCGAGGTGTGTGTGTGTGTGTGGTCCGTTCCACTCCATCAGTGTGTATATGACCTACCACCATCAGCTAACTGATAACCTATCAACGCCGTGTCCCACCCAAACCTTTTCCCCAGGCGGCACAGCGCTCGCCCAAAGGTCAGCCAATGTGAACAGAGACGAGGAGCGTGAATAAATTAGCACTGTTACTCCCGCTCGCCTGTTATCAGCCAATCACATCACAGCACAGAAAATAATAAACTACACAAGAGACAAAGGAGAGGAAGAAGGGCCCAGACACACACGCAGGACGGACGGACGGACGGACACACAGAGAGAGAGAGACAGACACACAGAGAGAGAGAGACAGACACACAGAGAGAGAGAGACAGACACACAGAGAGAGAGAGACAGACACACAGATAGAGAGAGACAGACACACACAGATAGAGAGAGACAGACACACACAGATAGAGAGAGACAGACACATTGACTAGTTAACAGTAGAGAGAGACAGACACACACATTATTGACTAGTTAACCCAGTAGTGTCGGTAAGCTGGGGAACATTCCATTATTGACTAGTTAACCCAGTAGTGTCGGTAAGCTGGGGAACATTCCATTATTGACTAGTTAACCCAGTAGTGTCGGTAAGCTGGGGAACATTCCATTATTGACTAGTTAATCCAGTAGTGTCGATAAGCTGGGGAACATTCCATTATTGACTAGTTAACCCAGTCGTGTCGGTAAGCTGGGGAACATTCCATTATTGACTAGTTAACCCAGTAGTGTCGAACATTCCATTATTGACTAGTTAAGCTGGTAAGATTCCATTATTGACTAGTTAACAGCTGGGGAACATTCCATTATTGACTGTTAACCCAGTAGTGTTAGCTGGGAACATTCCATTATTGACTAGTTAACCCAGTAGTGTCGGTAAGCTGGGGAACATTCCATTATTGACTAGTTAACCCAGTAGTGTCGGTAAGCTGGGGAACATTCCATTATTGACTAGTTAACCCGGTAAGTAGTAGTTAACCCAGTAGTGTAAGCTGGGGAACATTCCATTATTGACTAGTTAACCCAGTAGTGTCGGTAAGCTGGGGAACATTCCATTATTGACTAGTTAACCCAGTAGTGTCGGTAAGCTGGGGAACATTCCATTATTGACTAGTTAACCCAGTAGTGTCGGTAAGCTGGGGAACATTCCATTATTGACTAGTTAACCCAGTAGTGTCGGTAAGCTGGGGAACATTCCATTATTGACTAGTTAACCCAGTAGTGTCGGTAAGCTGGGGAACATTCCATTATTGACTAGTTAACCCAGTAGTGTCGGTAAGCTGGGGAACATTCCATTATTGACTAGTTAACCCAGTAGTGTCGGTAAGCTGGGGAACATTCCATTATTGACTAGTTAACCCAGTAGTCAAGCTGGGGAACATTCCATTATTGACTAGTTAACCCAGTAGTGTCGGTAAGCTGGGGAACATTCCATTATTGACTAGTTAACCCAGTAGTGTCGGTAAGCTGGGGAACATTCCATTATTGACTAGTTAACCCAGTAGTGTCGGTAAGCTGGGGAACATTCCATTATTGACTAGTTAACCCAGTAGTGGGGTCATTATTGGTAACCCAGCTGTCGGTAAGGAACATTCCATTATTGACTAGTTAACCCAGTAGTGTCGGTAAGCTGGGGAACATTCCATTATTGACTAGTTAACCCAGTAGTGTCGGTAAGCTGGGGAACATTCCATTATTGACTAGTTAACCCAGTAGTGTCGGTAAGCTGGGGAACATTCCATTATTGACTAGTTAACCCAGTAGTGTCGGTAAGCTGGGGAACATTCCATTATTGACTAGTTAACCCAGTAGTGTCGGTAAGCTGGGGAACATTCCATTATTGACTAGTTAACCCAGTAGTGTCGGTAAGCTGGGGAACATTCCATTATTGACTAGTTAACCCAGTAGTGTCGGTAAGCTGGGAACATTCCATTATTGACTAGTTAACCCAGTAGTGTCGGTAAGCTGGGGAACATTCCATTATTGACTAGTTAACCCAGTAGTGTCGGTAAGCTGGGGAACATTCCATTATTGACTAGTTAACCCAGTAGTGTCGGTAAGCTGGGGAACATTCCATTATTGACTAGTTAACCCAGTAGTGTCGGTAAGCTGGGGAACATTCCATTATTGACTAGTTAACCCAGTAGTGTCGGTAAGCTGGGGAACATTCCATTATTGACTAGTTAACCCAGTAGTGTCGGTAAGCTGGGGAACATTCCATTATTGACTAGTTAACCCAGTAGTGTCGGTAAGCTGGGGAACATTCCATTATTGACTAGTTAACCCAGTAGTGTCGGTAAGCTGGGGAACATTCCATTATTGACTAGCTAGGGGAACATTCCATTATTGACTAGTTAACCCAGTAGTGTCGGTAAGCTGGGGAACATTCCATTATTGACTAGTTAACCCAGTAGTGTCGGTAAGCTGGGGAACATTCCATTATTGACTAGTTAACCCAGTAGTGTCGGTAAGCTGGGGAACATTCCATTATTGACTAGTTAACCCAGTAGTGTCGGTAAGCTGGGGAACATTCCATTATTGACTGTTAACCCTAGTTGGGGAACATTCCATTATTGACTAGTTAACCCAGTAGTAAGTAAGATGGGGAACATTCCATTATTGACTAGTTAACCCAGTAGTGTCGGTAAGCTGGGGAACATTCCATTATTGACTAGTTAACCCAGTAGTGTCCATTATTGACTAGTAAGCTGGGGAACATTCCATTATTGACTAGTTAACCCAGTAGTGTCGGTAAGCTGGGAACATTCCATTATTGACTAGTTAACCCAGTAGTGTCGGTAAGCTGGGGAACATTCCATTATTGACTAGTTAACCCAGTAGTGTCGGTAAGCTGGGGAACATTCCATTATTGACTAGTTAACCCAGTAGTGTCGGTAAGCTGGGAACATTCCATTATTGACTAGTTAACCCAGTAGTGTCGGTAAGCTGGGGAACATTCCATTATTGACTAGTTAACCCAGTAGTGTCGGTAAGCTGGGGAACATTCCATTATTGACTAGTTAACCCAGTAGTGTCGGTAAGCTGGGAACATTCCATTATTGACTAGTTAACCCAGTAGTGTCGGTAAGCTGGGGAACATTCCATTATTGACTAGTTAACCCAGTAGTGTCGGTAAGCTGGGAACATTCCATTATTGACTAGTTAACCCAGTAGTGTCGGTAAGCTGGGGAACATTCCATTATTGACTAGTTAACCCAGTAGTGTCGGTAAGCTGGGGAACATTCCATTATTGACTAGTTAACCCAGTAGTGTCGGTAAGCTGGGAACATTCCATTATTGACTAGTTAACCCAGTAGTGTCGGTAAGGGAACATTCCATTATTGACTAGTTAACCCAGTAGTGTCGGTAAGCTGGGGAACATTCCATTATTGACTAGTTAACCCAGTAGTGTCGGTAAGCTGGGGAACATTCCATTATTGACTAGTTAACCCAGTAGTGTCGGTAAGCTGGGAACATTCCATTATTGACTAGTTAACCCAGTAGTGTCGGTAAGCTGGGGAACATTCCATTATTGACTAGTTAACCCTGGCTGGGGAACATTCCATTATTGACTAGTTAACCCAGTAGTGTCGGTAAGCTGGGGAACATTCCATTATTGACTAGTTAACCCAGTAGTGTCGGTAAGCTGGGGAACATTCCATTATTGACTAGTTAACCCCAGTAAGTGTCCATTATTGACTAGTTAACCCAGTAAGCTGGGAACATTCCATTATTGACTAGTTAACCCAGTAGTGTCGGTAAGCTGGGGAACATTCCATTATTGACTAGTTAACCCTGTAGTGTCGGTAAGCTGGGGAACATTCCATTATTGACTAGTTAACCCAGTAGTGGGGAACATTCCATTATTGACTAGTTAACCCAGTAGTGCTAAGCTGGGAACATTCCATTATTGACTAGTTAACCCAGTAGTGTCGGTAAGCTGGGGAACATTCCATTATTGACTAGTTAACCCAGTAGTGTCGGTAAGCTGGGGAACATTCCATTATTGACTAGTTAACCCAGTAGTGTCGGTAAGCTGGGAACATTCCATTATTGACTAGTTAACCCAGTAGTGTCGGTAAGCTGGGGAACATTCCATTATTGACTAGTTAACCCAGTAGTGTCGGTAAGCTGGGGAACATTCCATTATTGATTCCTAGTTAACCCAGTAGTGTCGGTAAGCTGGGAACATTCCATTATTGACTAGTTAACCCAGTAGTAGCTGGGAACATTCCATTATTGACTAGTTAACCCAGTAGTGTCGGTAAGCTGGGAACATTCCATTATTGACTAGTTAACCCAGTAGTGTCGGTAAGCTGGGGAACATTCCATTATTGACTAGTTAACCCAGTAGTGTCGGTAAGCTGGGGAACATTCCATTATTGACTAGTTAACCCAGTAGTGTCGGTAAGCTGGGGAACATTCCATTATTGACTAGTTAACCCAGTAGTGTCGGTAAGCTGGGGAACATTCCATTATTGACTAGTTAACCCAGTAGTGTCGGTAAGCTGGGGAACATTCCATTATTGACTAGTTAACCCAGTAGTGTCGGTAAGCTGGGAACATTCCATTATTGACTAGTTAACCCAGTAGTGTCGGTAAGCTGGGGAACATTCCATTATTGACTAGTTAACCCAGTAGTGTCGGTAAGCTGGGGAACATTCCATTATTGACTAGTTAACCCTGTAGTGTCGGTAAGCTGGGGAACATTCCATTATTGACTAGTTAACCCAGTAGTGTCGGTAAGCTGGGGAACATTCCATTATTGACTAGTTAACCCAGTAGTGTCGGTAAGCTGGGGAACATTCCATTATTGACTAGTTAACCCAGTAGTGTCGGTAAGCTGGGGAACATTCCATTATTTGACTAGTTAAGCTGGGGAACATTCCATTATTGACTAGTTAACCCAGTAGTGTCGGTAAGCTGGGGAACATTCCATTATTGACTAGTTAAGTGTCTAAGGGGAACATTCCATTATTGACTAGTTAACCCAGTAGTGTCGGTAAGCTGGGGAACATTCCATTATTGACTAGTTAACCCAGTAGTGTCGGTAAGCTGGGAACATTCCATTATTGACTAGTTAACCCAGTAGTGTCGGTAAGCTGGGGAACATTCCATTATTGACTAGTTAACCCAGTAGTGTCGGTAAGCTGGGGAACATTCCATTATTGACTAGTTAACCCAGTAAGCTGGGGAACATTCCATTATTGACTAGTTAACCCAGTAGTGCTGGGGAACATTCCATTATTGACTAGTTAACCCAGTAGTGTCGGTAAGCTGGGGAACATTCCATTATTGACTAGTTAACCCAGTAGTGTCGGTAAGCTGGGAACATTCCATTATTGACTAGTTAACCCAGTAGTGTCGGTAAGCTGGGAACATTCCATTATTGACTAGTTAACCCAGTAGTGGGGAACATTCCATTATTGACTAGTTAGTAGTGTCGGTAAGGGGAACATTCCATTATTGACTAGTTAACCCAGTAGTGTCGGTAAGCTGGTAAGCTGGGGAACATTCCATTATTGACTAGTTAACCCAGTAGTGTCGGTAAGCTGGGGAACATTCCATTATTGACTAGTTAACCCAGTAGTGTCGGTAAGCTGGGGAACATTCCATTTAGTTGACTAGTAAGCTAACATTCCATTATTGTAGTGTCGGTAAGCTGGGAACATTCCATTATTGACTAGTTAACCCAGTAGTGTCGGTAAGCTGGGGAACATTCCATTATTGACTAGTTAACCCAGTAGTGTCGGTAAGCTGGGGAACATTCCATTATTGACTAGTTAACCCAGTAGTGTCGGTAAGCTGGGGAACATTCCATTATTGACTAGTTAACCCAGTAGTGGGAACATTCCATTATTGACTAGTTAACCCAGTAGTGTCTAAGCTGGGAACATTCCATTATTGACTAGTTAACCCAGTAGTGTCGGTAAGCTGGGGAACATTCCATTATTGACTAGTTAACCCAGTAGTGTCGGTAAGCTGGGGAACATTCCATTATTGACTAGTTAACCCAGTAGTGTCGGTAAGCTGGGGAACATTCCATTATTGACTAGTTAACCCAGTAGTGTCGGTAAGCTGGGGAACATTCCATTATTGACTAGTTAACCCAGTAGTGTCGGTAAGCTGGGAACATTCCATTATTGACTAGTTAACCCAGTAGTGTCGGTAAGCTGGGGAACATTCCATTATTGACTAGTTAACCCAGTAGTGTCGGTAAGCTGGGGAACATTCCATTATTGACTAGTTAACCCAGTAGTGTCGGTAAGCTGGGGAACATTCCATTATTGACTAGTTAACCCAGTAGTGTCGGTAAGCTGGGGAACATTCCATTATTGACTAGTTAACCCAGTAGTGTCGGTAAGCTGGGGAACATTCCATTATTGACTAGTTAACCCAGTAGTGTCGGTAAGCTGGGGAACATTCCATTATTGACTAGTTAACCCAGTAGTGTCGGTAAGCTGGGGAACATTCCATTATTGACAGTAGTTACATTCCCAGTAGTGTCGGTAAGCTGGGGAACATTCCATTATTGACTAGTTAACCCAGTAGTGTCGGTAAGCTGGGAACATTCCATTATTGACTAGTTAACCCAGTAGTGTCGGTAAGCTGGGGAACAGTATTCCATTATTGACTAGTTAACCCAGTAGTGTCGGTAAGCTGGGGAACATTCCATTATTGACTAGTTAACCCAGTAGTGTCGGTAAGCTGGGAACATTCCATTATTGACTAGTTAACCCAGTAGTGTCGGTAAGCTGGGGAACATTCCATTATTGACTAGTTAACCCAGTAGTGTCGGTAAGCTGGGAACATTCCATTATTGACTAGTTAACCCAGTAGTGTCGGTAAGCTGGGAACATTCCATTATTGACTAGTTAACCCAGTAGTGTCGGTAAGCTGGGGAACATTCCATTATTGACTGTTAACTAGTAAGCTGGGAACATTCCATTATTGACCAGTAGTGTCGGTAAGCTGGGGAACATTCCATTATTGACTAGTTAACCCAGTAGTGTCGGTAAGCTGGGGAACATTCCATTATTGACTAGTTAACCCAGTAGTGTCGGTAAGCTGGGGAACATTCCATTATTGACTAGTTAACCCAGTAGTGTAGTAAGCTGGGGAACATTCCATTATTGACCAGTAGTGTCGGTAAGCTGGGGAACATTCCATTATTGACTAGTTAACCCAGTAGTGTCGGTAAGCTGGGAACATTCCATTATTGACTAGTTAACCCAGTAGTGTCGGTAAGCTGGGGAACATTCCATTATTGACTAGTTAACCCAGTAGTAAGCTGAACATTCCATTATTGACTAGTTAACCCAGTAGCTAAGCTGGGAACATTCCATTATTGACTAGTTAACCCAGTAGTGTCGGTAAGCTGGGGAACATTCCATTATTGACTAGTTAACCCAGTAGTGTCGGTAAGCTGGGGAACATTCCATTATTGACTAGTTAACCCAGTAGTGTCGGTAAGCTGGGGAACATTCCATTATTGACTAGTTAACCCAGTAGTGTCGGTAAGCTGGGGAACATTCCATTATTGACTAGTTAACCCAGTAGTGTCGGTAAGCTGGGAACATTCCATTATTGACTAGTTAACCCAGTAGTGTCGGTAAGCTGGGGAACATTCCATTATTGACTAGTTAACCCAGTAGTGTCGGTAAGCTGGGGAACATTCCATTATTGACTAGTTAACCCAGTAGTGTCGGTAAGCTGGGGAACATTCCATTATTGACTAGTTAACCCAGTAGTGTGTAAGCTGGGGAACATTCCATTATTGACTAGTTAACCCAGTAGTGCTAAGCTGGGGAACATTCCATTATTGACTAGTTAACCCAGTAGTGTCGGTAAGCTGGGGAACATTCCATTATTGACTAGTTAACCCAGTAGTGTCGGTAAGCTGGGGAACATTCCATTATTGACTAGTTAACCCAGTAGTGTCGGTAAGCTGGGGAACATTCCATTATTGACTAGTTAACCCAGTAGTGTCGGTAAGCTGGGAACATTCCATTATTGACTAGTTAACCCAGTAGTGTCGGTAAGCTGGGGAACATTCCATTATTGACAGTAGTGTTAACTGGGGAACATTCCATTATTGACTAGTTAACCCGGTAAGCTGGGGAACATTCCATTATTGACTAGTTAACCCAGTAGTGTCGGTAAGCTGGGAACATTCCATTATTGACTAGTTAACCCAGTAGTGTCGGTAAGCTGGGGAACATTCCATTATTGACTAGTTAACCCAGTAGTAAGCTGGGAACATTCCATTATTGACTAGTTAACCCAGTAGTGTCGGTAAGCTGGGGAACATTCCATTATTGACTAGTTAACCCAGTAGTGTCGGTAAGCTGGGGAACATTCCATTATTGACTAGTTAACCCAGTAGTGTCGGTAAGCTGGGGAACATTCCATTATTGACTAGTTAACCCAGTAGTGTCGGTAAGCTGGGAACATTCCATTATTGACTAGTTAACCCAGTAGTGTCGGTAAGCTGGGAACATTCCATTATTGACTAGTTAACCCAGTAGTGTCGGTAAGCTGGGAACATTCCATTATTGACTAGTTAACCCAGTAGTGTCGGTAAGCTGGGGAACATTCCATTATTGACTAGTTAACCCAGTAGTGTCGGTAAGCTGGGGAACATTCCATTATTGACTAGTTAACCCAGTAGTGTCGGTAAGCTGGGGAACATTCCATTATTGACTAGTTAACCCAGTAGTGTCGGTAAGCTGGGAACATTCCATTATTGACTAGTTAACCCAGTAGTGTCGGTAAGCTGGGGAACATTCCATTATTGACTAGTTAACCCAGTAGTGTCGGTAAGCTGGGGAACATTCCATTATTGACTAGTTAACCCAGTAGTGTCGGTAAGCTGGGAACATTCCATTATTGACTAGTTAACCCAGTAGTGAACATTCCATTATTGACTAGTTAACCCAGTAGTGTCGGTAAGCTGGGGAACATTCCATTATTGACTAGTTAACCCAGTAGTGTCGGTAAGCTGGGGAACATTCCATTATTGACTAGTTAACCCAGTAGTGTCGGTAAGCTGGGGAACATTCCATTATTGACTAGTTAACCCAGTAGTGTCAGTAAGCTGGGAACATTCCATTATTGACTAGTTAACCCAGTAGTGTCGGTAAGCTGGGGAACATTCCATTATTGACTAGTTAACCCAGTAGTGTCGGTAAGCTGGGGAACATTCCATTATTGACTAGTTAACCCAGTAGTGTCGGTAAGCTGGGAACATTCCATTATTGACTAGTTAACCCAGTAGTGTCGGTAAGCTGGGGAACATTCCATTATTGACTAGTTAACCCAGTAGTGTCGGTAAGCTGGGGAACATTCCATTATTGACTAGTTAACCCAGTAGTGTCGGTAAGCTGGGGAACATTCCATTATTGACTAGTTAACCCAGTAGTGTCGGTAAGCTGGGAACATTCCATTATTGACTAGTTAACCCAGTAGTGTCGGTAAGGGAACATTCCATTATTGACTAGTTAACCCAGTAGTGTCGGTAAGCTGGGAACATTCCATTATTGACTAGTTAACCCAGTAGTGTCGGTAAGCTGGGGAACATTCCATTATTGACTAGTTAACCCAGTAGTGTCGGTAAGCTGGGGAACATTCCATTATTGACTAGTTAACCCAGTAGTGTCGGTAAGCTGGGAACATTCCATTATTGACTAGTTAACCCAGTAGTGTCGGTAAGCTGGGGAACATTCCATTATTGACTAGTTAACCCAGTAGTGTCGGTAAGCTGGGAACATTCCATTATTGACTAGTTAACCCAGTAGTGTCGGTAAGCTGGGGAACATTCCATTATTGACTAGTTAACCCAGTAGTGTCGGTAAGCTGGGGAACATTCCATTATTGACTAGTTAACCCAGTAGTGTCGGTAAGCTGGGGAACATTCCATTATTGACTAGTTAACCCAGTAGTGTCGGTAAGCTGGGGAACATTCCATTATTGACTAGTTAACCCAGTAGTGTCGGTAAGCTGGGGAACATTCCATTATTGACTAGTTAACCCAGTAGTGTCGGTAAGCTGGGGAACATTCCATTATTGACTAGTTAACCCAGTAGTGTCGGTAAGCTGGGGAACATTCCATTATTGACTAGTTAACCCAGTAGTGTCGGTAAGCTGGGGAACATTCCATTATTGACTAGTTAACCCAGTAGTGTCGGTAAGCTGGGAACATTCCATTATTGACTAGTTAACCCAGTAGTGTCGGTAAGCTGGGAACATTCCATTATTGACTAGTTAACCCAGTAGTGTCGGTAAGCTGGGAACATTCCATTATTTGACTAGAACATTCCATTATTGACTAGTTAAGTAGTGTCGGTAAGCTGGGGAACATTCCATTATTGACTAGTTAACCCAGTAGTGTCGGTAAGCTGGGGAACATTCCATTATTGACTAGTTAACCCAGTAGTGTCGGTAAGCTGGGGAACATTCCATTATTGACTAGTTAACCCAGTAGTGTCGGTAAGCTGGGGAACATTCCATTATTGACTAGTTAACCCAGTAGTGTCGGTAAGCTGGGAACATTCCATTATTGACTAGTTAACCCAGTAGTGTCGGTGGGGAAAGCTGGGGAACATTCCATTATTGACTAGTTAACCCAGTAGTGTCGGGTAAGCTGGGGAACATTCCATTATTGACTAGTTAACCCAGTAGTGTCGGTAAGCTGGGGAACATTCCATTATTGACTAGTTAACCCAGTAGTGTCGGTAAGCTGGGGAACATTCCATTATTGACTAGTTAACCAGTAGTGTCGGTAAGCTGGGGAACATTCCATTATTGACTAACCCAGTAGTTAACCCAGTAGTGTCGGTAAGCTGGGGAACATTCCATTATTGACTAGTTAACCCAGTAGAATCGGTAGCTGGGGAACATTCCCATTATTGACTAGTTAACCCAGTAGTGTCGGTAAGCTGGGGAACATTCCATTATTGACTAGTTAATCCAGTAGTGTCGGTAAGCTGGGAACATTCCATTAATGACTAGTTAACCCAGTAGTGTCGGTAAGCTGGGGAACATTCCATTATTGACTAGTTAACCCAGTAGTGAACATTCCGGTGTAAGTCAACCCAGTAGTGTCGCAAGCTGTAAACATTCCATTATTGACTAGTTAACCCAGTAGTGTCGGGTAAGCTGGGGAACATTCCATTATTGACTAGTTAACCCAGTAGTGTCGGTAAGCTGGGGAACATTCCATTATTGACTAGTTAACCCAGTAGTGTCGTAAGCTGGGGAACATTCCATTATTGACTAGTTAACCCAGTAGTGTCGGTAAGCTGGGGAACATTCCATTATTGACTAGTTAACCCAGTAGTGTCGGTAAGCTGGGGAACATTCCATTATTGACTAGTTAACCCAGTAGTGTCGGTAAGCTGGGAACATTCCATTATTGACTAGTTAACCCTGTAGTGTCGGTAAGCTGGGGAACATTCCATTATTGACTAGTTAACCCAGTAGTGTCGGTAAGCTGGGGAACATTCCATTATTGACTAGTTAACCCAGTAGTGTCGGTAAGCTGGGGAACATTCCATTATTGACTAGTTAACCCAGTAGTGTCGGGTAAGCTGGGGAACATTCCATTATTGACTAGTTAACCCAGTAGTGTCGGTAAGCTGGGGAACATTCCATTATTGACTAGTTAACCCAGTAGTGTTTAAGCTGGGGAACATTCCATTATTGACTAGTTACCCAGCAGTGTCGGTAAGCTGGGGAACATCATAATATTGACCAGTTAACCCAGTAGTGTCGGCAAGCTGTGAACATTCCAATATTGACCAGTTAACCCAGTAGTGTCGGTAAGCTGGGGAACATTCCATTATTGACTAGTTAACCCAGTAGTGTCGGTAAGCTGGGAACATTCCATTATTGACTAGTTAACCCAGTAGTGTCGGTAAGCTGGGGAACATTCCATTATTGACTAGTTAACCCAGTAGTGTCGGTAAGCTGGGGAACATTCCATTATTGACTAGTTAACCCAGTAGTGTCGGTAAGCTGGGGAACATTCCATTA
>NW_026288262.1:0-125000 GCF_023373465.1 Oncorhynchus keta
AAGTCACCATTGACCTCATGGTAAAATCCCTGAGCGGTTTCCTTCTTCTCCAGCAACTGAGTTAGTAAGGACGCCTGTATCTTGGTAGTGACTGGGTTTATTGATACACCACCCAAATCATTTCACCATGCTCCATGATATACAATGTATTTTCCCATCTACCAATAGGTGCCCTTCTTCCTGAGGCAATGGAAAACCTCCATGTTCTTTGTGGTTGAATCTGTGTTTAAAATGATGAAGTATTATGGAGTATTTTGACACAAAATCTCAATTGAATCAATTTTAAATTCAGGCTGTAACAACAAAATGTGGAAAAGTCCAGGGGTGTGAATCATTTCTGAAGGCCCTGTATGTAGAGAACATTAAAAGGGCATTCTGTGATTCAAACAAAAAAGTAGTTAATTTTAAGTCCTAATATGGATGTATCAATGTCACTTTAAAGGGAAACGCATTGAGATGAGAACAGGAGACGACAGGGTTCGTCACAGCAAACCCACCTGTAGTTTATCTTCGTAGTTGGGCTCTTCTCTGGAGGATCTCAGTTCCTGTGTCAGGTGGAAGGAGTGGAATACATGCTCTGGAGACACAAAGTCATTTATCACCTGGACACAACTGTGAAGGTTCTGCACCTGTCAGAGGGGGAGGGGGGAGAGAGAGAAGAGAGAGAGGGGGGAGAGGAGAGAGAAGGGGGAGAGGAGAGAGAAGAGAGAGAGGGGGAGAGGAGAGAGAAGGGGGAGAGGAGAGAGAAGGGGGGAGAGGAGAGAGAAGGGGGGAGAGGAGAGAGAAGGGGAGAGGAGAGAGAAGGGGGAGAGGAGAGAGAAGGGGGGAGAGAGAGAAGAAGGGGGAGAGAGAGAAGGGGGGAGAGAGAGAAGGGGGAGAGGAGAGAGAAGGGGGAGAGAGAGAAGGGGGAGAGGAGAGAGAAGGGGGAGAGGAGAGAGAAGGGGGAGAGGAGAGAGAAGGGGGAGAGGAGAGAGAAGGGGAGAGGAGAGAGAAGGGGGGGAGAGGGGGAGAAAGAAGTGGAGAGAAAGGGGGGAGAGGGGGAGGGGAGAAAGAAGGGAGAGAGGGGGAGGGGAGAGAGAGGGGAGGGCGGGGGAGAGAGAGGGAGGGGAGGGAGGGGGAGAGAAAGAGAAGGGGAGAGAGGATTGAGAACATGTATCACTAGAAGGCAGTGAGTTCCAACAGAACAGAGCAGAGTGGCAGTAGGCTCTCCTCTTATCTGACTAGTTCAATATAACACCTACAAGGCAATCTGGACATCTACTATACTGGTACAGCAGACAACAGAAACAAGATAAGAAGAGGGAGAGAGAGACCGAAAGAGAGGGAAATTGGGTCAGAGAGAGAGAGACGTAAAGACAGAGAGAGAAGTATAACATGAGGCCATCACAAGGTGGGACAGGTGCTAAGGGGATATGTGATCAGGTTTCAGTGGTTGTCAGTCCTGGTCCTGGGGAACCTGTAAGGGGACAGAGACAGCAGAGTCATGTCTACTGTATCTGTGGTTGTCAGTCCTGGGGAACCCAAGGGGACAGAGACAGCAGAGTCATGTCTACTGTATCAGTGGTTGTCAGTCCTGGGGAACCAAGGGGACAGAGACAGCAGAGTCATGTCCTGGGGAGTCCTGGTCCTGGGGAAGGGGACAGAGACAGCAGAGCCATGTCTACTGTATCAGTGGTTGTCAGTCCTGGGGAACCCAAGGGGGACAGAGACAGCAGAGCCATGTCTACTGTATCAGTGGTTGTCAGTCCTGGGGAACCCACAGAGGGACAGAGACAGCAGAGTCATGTCTACTGTATCAGTGGTTGCAGAGTCCTGGTTGGGAACCTAAGGGGACAGAGACAGCAGAGTCATGTCTACTGTATCAGTGGTTGTCAGTCCTGGGGAACCCAAGGGGACAGAGACAGCAGAGTCATGTCTACTGTATCAGTGGTTGTCAGTCCTGGGGAACCCAAGGGGACAGAGACAGCAGAGTCATGTCTACTGTATCAGTGGTTGTCAGTCCTGGGGAACCCAAGGGGACAGAGACAGCAGAGTCATGTCTACTGTATCAGTGGTTGTCAGTCCTGGGGAACCCAAGGGGACAGAGACAGCAGAGTCATGTCTACTGTATCAGTGGTTGTCAGTCCTGGGGAACCCAAGGGGACAGAGACAGCAGAGTCATGTCTACTGTATCAGTGGTTGTCAGTCCTGGTCCTGGGGAACCCAAGGGGACAGAGACAGCAGAGTCATGTCTACTGTATCAGTGGTTGTCAGTCCTGGGAACCCAAGGGGACAGAGACAGCAGAGTCAACCATGTTGTTGTCATGTGTTGTCATGTTGTGTTGTTGTCATGTTGTGTTGTTGCCATGTGTTGCTACCATGTTGTTGTCATGTTGTGTTGTTGCCATGTGTTGTCATGTTGTGTTGTTGTCATGTGTTGTCATGTTGTGTTGTTGTCATGTTGTGTTGTTGCCATGTGTTGCTACCATGTTGTTGTCATGTTGTGTTGTTGCCATGTGTTGCTACCATGTTGTTGTCATGTTGTGTTGTTGCCATGTGTTGCTACCATGTTGTTGTCATGTTGTGTTGTTGCCATGTGTTGCTACCATGTTGTTGTCATGTTGTGTTGTTGCCATGTGTTGCTACCATGTTGTTGTCATGTTGTGTTGTTGCCATGTGTTGTCATGTTGTGTTGTTGCCATGTGTTGTCATGTTGTGTTGTTGCCATGTGTTGCTACCATGTTGTTGTCATGTGTTGTTGCCATGTGTTGTCATGTTGTGTTGTTGTCATGTTGTGTTGTTGCCATGTGTTGTCATGTTGTGTTGTTGTCATGTGTTGCTACCATGTTGTTGTCATGTTGTGTTGTTGTCATGTGTTGTCATGTTGTGTTGTTGTCATGTTGTGTTGTTGCCATGTGTTGCTACCATGTTGTTGTCATGTTCAAACTAAATCTACCAGAGGTACCTGGTGCAGCGCCCCGGCCGGGATGAGGACGGAGTCCCCCAGGAACTGAACCACGGTCAAGCCCTGCACATCATGCTCCTCCCACAGACGCTGACGCAACTTCCTGCTCAGGTACCAGCCCGGCTCTCTGATTGGGTCGTGCTCTGCTGAAATCTCCGCC
Organism: Oncorhynchus keta; assembly: GCF_023373465.1. NCBI lineage: Eukaryota > Metazoa > Chordata > Actinopteri > Salmoniformes > Salmonidae > Oncorhynchus > Oncorhynchus keta. Next base: position 3,105 of record NW_026288262.1, read on the forward strand.
CCCTGCTCCTTAGCAACCTGCTGACAACACATGAAGAACACACAGCTAAGATTATACACAGAAACTACACAGGAGAGGTTGACTGATGAGCTAATTCAGATGGACGGACAGGCGGACAGACGGACAGGCAAACCTGATGGAGGAGGACATCAGTAGAACAGACAGTAAACACAGATTCAGGACAGGACCAGGTCAGGTTCAGGGCAGGACCAGGTCAGAATCAGGACAGGACCAGGCCAGATTCAGGACCAGGTCAGATTCAGGACAGCACCAGGTCCGATTCAGGACAGCACCAGGTTAGATTAGGACAGGACCAGGTCAGATTCAGGACAGGACCAGGTCAGATTCAGGGCATGGTCAGATTCAGGACAGCACCAAGTCAGATTTAGGACAGCACCAGGTCAGATTCAGGACAGGACCAGGTCAGATTCAGGACAGGACCAGGTCAGATTCAGGACAGGACCAGGTCAGATTCAGGACAGCACCAGGTCAGATTCAGGACAGGACCAGGTCAGATTCAGGACAGCACCAGGTCAGATTCAGGACAGCACCAGGTCAGATTCAGGACAGGACCAGGTCAGATTCAGGACAGCACCAGGTCAGATTAGAACAGGACCAGGTCAGATTCAGGACAGGACCAGGTCAGATTCAGGACAGCATCAGGTTAGATTAGAACAGGACCAGGTCAGATTCAGGACAGCACCAGGTTAGATTAGAACAGGACCAGGTCAGATTCAGGACAGCACCAGGTCCGATTCAGGACAGCACCAGGTTAGATTAGGACAGGACCAGGTCAGATTCAGGACAGGACCAGGTCAGATTCAGGGCATGGTCAGATTCAGGACAGCACCAAGTCAGATTTAGGACAGCACCAGGTCAGATTCAGGACAGGACCAGGTCAGATTCAGGACAGGACCAGGTCAGATTCAGGACAGGACCAGGTCAGATTCAGGACAGCACCAGGTCAGATTCAGGACAGGACCAGGTCAGATTCAGGACAGCACCAGGTCAGATTCAGGACAGCACCAGGTCAGATTCAGGACAGGACCAGGTCAGATTCAGGACAGCACCAGGTCAGATTAGAACAGGACCAGGTCAGATTCAGGACAGGACCAGGTCAGATTCAGGACAGCACCAGGTTAGATTAGAACAGGACCAGGTCAGATTCAGGACAGCACCAGGTTAGATTAGAACAGGACCAGGTCAGATTCAGGACAGCACCAGGTCAGATTCAGGACAGCACCAGGTCAGATTCAGGACAGCACCAGGTCAGATTCAGGACAGGACCAGGTCAGATTCAGGACAGGACCAGATCAGATTCAGGACAGGATCGGGTCAGATTCAGGACAGGACCAGATCAGATTCAGGACAGCATCGGGTCAGATTCAGGACAGCACCAGGTCAGATTCAGGACAGCACCAGGTCAGATTCAGGACATCAGTGACGTTCCTCAGTAAACCAGACAGAGACAAGGCTGCAGGATGAGATACCCACCATCCACAGAACAGTACAACCACAACACACAGTTCAGTAAGCAATAAAGTGTCTCGTCTGTCAGGCTGGGCTGCTGTGTCCCGTAGAAAAACTCCTCCCTCTGAAGGACTAGAGTGGAGAGAGGAGGAGAGAGAGGGAGAGGAGGAGGGTAGGAGAGAGAGGGAGGGGAGGAGAGGGAGGGAGAGGAGGAGGGGAGGAGAGGGAGGGAGAGGAGGAGGGGAGGAGAGAGACGTGATCCTGGGCTGCTGTGTTCCATCGTAAAACAACTCCCTCTGACTAATTGGTTTTATAAGGGCATCCAGGGACGAGAGAGAGGGAGAGGAGGAGAAAGAGAGGGAGAGGAGGAGAAAGAGAGGGAGAGGAGGAGGAGGAGAGGGAGAGGAGGAGGGGAGGAGAGAGAGGAGGAGAGAGAGAGGGAGAGGAGGAGGAGGGGAGGAGAGAGAGAGGGAGAGGAGGAGGGGAGGAGGAGAGAGAGGAGGAGGAGAGAGAGAGGGAGAGGAGGAGGGGAGGAGAGAGAGAGGAGGAGGAGAGAGAGAGGGGAGGGGAGGAGAGGAGAGTGGAGGAGGAGAGAGGAGGAGGAGGAGAGGAGAGAGGAGGAGGAGAGAGAGAGAGGAGGAGGAGAGGAGAGAGACGTGATGCTGGGCTGCTGTGTCCCATAGTAAAACAACTCCCTCAGACTGATGGGTTTTATCAGGGCATCTAGAGAGGAGGAGAGGGAGAGGAGGAGTGGAGGAGAGAGAGGAAAAGAGAGAGGGAGAGAGAACCAGAGAGAGAGAGACGTGATGCTTGTCATTCAGGCCAAATAGTTCACACCAGAGAATTTTCAGGTGCATTTTGGCAAACTCCAAGGGGGCTGTCATGTGCCTTTTCCTGAAGAGTGGCTTCCGTCTGGCCACTCTACCATAAAGGCCTGATTGGTGGAGTACTGCAGAGATGGTTGTCCTTCTGGAAGGTTCTCCCATTTCCACAGAGGATCTCTGGAGCTCTGTCAGAGGGACCATCGGGTTCTTGGTCACCTCCCTGACCAAGGCCCTTCTCCCCCGATTGCTCAGTTTGGCCGGGCAGCCAGCTCTAGGAAGAGTCTTGGTGGTTCTTGGGGACCTTCAATGCTGCAGAAATGTTTTGGTACCCTTCCCCAGATCTGTGCCTCGACACAATCCTGTCTCGGAGCTCTACGGACAATTCCTTCCACCTCATGGCTTGGTTTTTGCTCTGACATGCATTGTGGGACTTTTTATAGACAGGTGTGTGCCTTTCCAAATCATGTCCAATCAATTGAATTTATCAGAGGTGGATTCCAATCAAGTTGTAGAAACATCTCAAGGTTGATCAATGGAAACAGGATGCACCTGAACTTAATTTCAAGTCTCATAGCAAAGGGTCTGAATGTTATGTAGATGGGATATTTCTGTTAGATTTGTCATTGAGGGGTGATGTGTGTGGACTGACGAGGAAAAGGATTCATTTGGTCTGTTTTGTAGTGGGCCTGTGGCATGGAGGGATGTGGGGAACGTCAAGGGGTCTGAATACTTTCTGAATGCTCTGTATTTATGTTTATTTATTTTCCCTTTGTACTTTAACTATTTGCACATCGTTACAACACTGTATATAGACATAATATGACATTAGAAATGTCTTTATTCTTTTGGAACTTCTGTGAGTGTAATGTTTACTGTTCATTTCACTTTTGTTGATTATTTATTTTACTTGCTTTGGCAATGTTATCATATGTTTCCCATGACAATAAAACCACTTGAATATATATGTGAGTGTGACAGACAGCCAGAGAGCCAGCCAGACAGAGAGCCAGACTGAGAGACAGCCAGAGGGCCAGACAGCCAGCGAGACAGAGAGCCAGCCAGAGAGCCAGGCAGCCAACCAGAGAGACAGAGAGCCAGCCAGAGGGCCAGACAGACAGAGAGCCAGCCAAAGGGCCAGACAGACAGAGAGCCAGACAGGCAGAGGGCCGGCCAGACAGAGACAGCCAGCCAGAGAGCCAGCCAGAGAGACAGAGAGCCAGACAGAGGGAGAGACAGAGAGCCAGACAGAGGGCCAGACAGAGAGCCAGCCAGAGGGCCAGACAGAGAGACAGAGAGCCAGCCAGAGGGCCAGACAGAGAGACAGAGAGCCAGCCAGAGGGCCAGACAGAGAGACAGAGAGCCAGCCAGAGGGCCAGACAGACAGAGAGCCAGCCAGAGGGCCAGACAGAGAGACTGCCAGACAGACAGAGAGCCAGCCAGAGGGCCAGACAGACCGAGAGCCAGCCAGAGGGCCAGACAGACAGAGAGCCAGCCAGAGGGCCAGACAGACAGAGAGCCAGACAGAGAGCCAGCCAGAGGGCCAGACAGACAGAGAACATATTAAAGTGAGAATAACCTTGTGCAGAAAGTCTTTAATTTTCTCTACATCTTTGCTAATGTAGATGTGCCACAAGGCTCCAGGCGTCTCGCTGGAATCCTTTAATCTCTTCTTCACGCTGTCGTCCAAGTCTTCCTCCTCCAGTCTCTTCAACACTCCTGCAACACAAACACAGTGGGAGTTCAAACACCACACATCTCAGAGTCTGCTGTACATTGACAACACAGAGAGGCGGGGCTCGCTGACACAAGCATCAACATCCCTTTAAAAATGAATAGTGATGAGAGAGACACTGAGCACAGAGGGTGTCTGTCTAATGAATAGTGATGAGGAGAGAGAGAGAGAGAGAGAGAGAGAGGGAGAGAGAGAGAGAATGTGTCTAATGAATAGTGATGAGAGAGAGACTGAGCACAGAGGGTGTCTGTCTAATGAATAGTGATGAGGAGAGAGAGAGACACTGAGCACAGAGGGTGTCTGTCTAATGAATAGTGATGAGGAGAGAGAGAGAGAGAGAGAGAGAGAGAGAGAGAGAGAATGTGTCTAATGAATAGTGATGAGAGAGAGACTGAGCACAGAGGGTGTCTGTCTAATGAATAGTGATGAGGAGAGAGAGAGAGAGAGAGAGAGAGAGAGAGAATGTGTCTGTAATGAATAGTGATGAGAGAGAGACTGAGCACAGAGGGTGTCTGCCTGTAATGAATAGTGATGAGGAGAGAGAGAGAGAGTCCCAGGTACAGGACAGGACCAGAAATAGAGAGTCCCAGGACAGGACAGGACCAGAGAGAGAGAGTCCCAGGACAGGACCAGAAAGAGAGAGTCCCAGGACAGGACAGGACCAGAGAGAGAGAGTCCCAGGTACAGGACAGGACCAGAGAGAGAGAGTCCCAGGACAGGACAGGACCAGAGAGAGAGAGTCCCAGGACAGGACAGGACCAGAGAGAGAGAGTCCCAGGACAGGACCAGAGAGAGAGAATCCCAGGACAGGACCAGAGAGAGAGAGTCCCTGGTACAGGACAGGACCAGAGAGAGAGAGTCCCAGGACAGGACAGGACCAGAGAGAGAGAGTCCCAGGACAGGACAGGACCAGAGAGAGAGAGTCCCAGGACAGGACAGAACCAGAGAGAGAGAGTCCCAGGACAGGACCAGAGAGAGAGAGTCCCAGGACAGGACCAGAGAGAGAGAGTCCCTGGTACAGGACAGGACCAGAGAGAGAGAGTCCCAGGACAGGACAGGACCAGAGAGAGAGAGTCCCAGGACAGGACAGGACCAGAGAGAGAGAGTCCCAGGACAGGACCAGAAAGAGAGAGTCCCAGGACAGGACAGGACCAGAGAGAGAGAGTCCCAGGTACAGGTCAGGACCAGAGAGAGAGAGTCCCAGGACAGGACCAGAGAGAGAGAGTCCCTGGTACAGGACAGGACCAGAGAGAGAGTCCCAGGACAGGACAGGACCAGAGAGAGAGAGTCCCAGGGACAGGACCAGAGAGAGAGAGTCCCTGGTTACAGGATTGACCAGAGAGAGCACAGCCCAGTGTTGGTTACAGGACCAGAGAGAGCACAGCCCAGTGTTGGACATCCATTGAGTTATCTATTGAGTCCCAGGACAGGACAGGACCAGTGTTGAGAGAGTCCCTATTGACAGGACCAGAGAGCAGAGAGTGTTGGTTATCTATTGACTACATAGAGCACAGCCCAGTGTTGGTTATCTATTGACTATATAGAGCACAGCCCAGTGTTGGTTATCTATTGACTATATAGAGCACAGCCCAGTGTTGGTTATCTATTGACTACATAGAGCACAGCCCAGTGTTGGTTATCTATTGGTTATCTATTGACTATATAGAGCACAGCCCAGTGTTGGTTATCTATTGACTACATAGAGCACAGCCCAGTGTTGGTTATCTATTGGTTATCTATTGACTATATAGAGCACAGCCCAGTGTTGGTTATCTATTGACTACATAGAGCACAGCCCAGTGTTGGTTATCTATTGACTATATAGAGCACAGCCCAGTGTTGGTTATCTATTGACTACATAGAGCACAGCCCAGTGTTGGTTATCTATTGGTTATCTATTGACTATATAGAGCACAGCCCAGTGTTGGTTATCTATTGACTACATAGAGCACAGCCCAGTGTTGGTTATCTATTGACTACATAGAGCACAGCCCAGTGTTGGTTATCTATTGACTACATAGAGCACAGCCCAGTGTTGGTTATCTATTGACTACATAGAGCACAGCCCAGTGTTGGTTATCTATTGACTACATAGAGCACAGCCCAGTGTTGGTTATCTATTGACTACATAGAGCACAGCCCAGTGTTGGTTATCTATTGACTATATAGAGCACAGCCCAGTGTTGGTTATCTATTGACTACATAGAGCACAGCCCAGTGTTGGTTATCTATTGACTATATAGAGCACAGCCCAGTGTTGGTTATCTATTGACTACATAGAGCACAGCCCAGTGTTGGTTATCTATTGACTATATAGAGCACAGCCCAGTGTTGGTTATCTATTGACTATATAGAGCACAGCCCAGTGTTGGTTATCTATTGACTATATAGAGCACAGCCCAGTGTTGGTTATCTATTGACTACATAGAGCACAGCCCAGTGTTGGTTATCTATTGACTACATAGAGCACAGCCCAGTGTTGGTTATCTATTGACTACCTAGAGCACAGCCCAGTGTTGGTTATCTATTGACTACAGGGAGAGAGCACAGCCCAGTGTTGGTTATCTATTGACTCTATCAGAGCACAGCCCAGTGTTGGTTATCTATTTTAATTAGAGCACAGCCCAGTGTTGCTTATCTATTGACTACATAGAGCACAGCCCAGTGTTGGTTATCTATTGACAGTGACCTAGAGCACAGCCCAGTGTTGAGGCCTGTTCTATTGACAGTGACCTAGAGCACAGCCCAGTGTTGGTTATCTATTGACTACATAGAGCACAGCCCAGTGTTGGTTATCTATGAGATTGACAGTGACACAGCCCAGTTGTTGACTAGTGACCATAGAGCACAGCCCAGTGTTGGTTATCTATTGACTACATAGAGCACAGCCCAGTGTTGGTTATCTGACAGAGACCTGTTCATTAGAGTGACCAGCCCCAGTGTTGGTTATCTATTGACTACATAGAGCACAGCCCAGTGTTGGTTATCTATTGACTACATAGAGCACAGCCCAGTGTTGGTTATCTATTGACTACATAGAGCACAGCCCAGTGTTGGTTATCTATTGACTACATAGAGCACAGCCCAGTGTTGGTTATCTATTGACTGACCTAGAGCACAGCCCAGTGTTGGTTATCTATTGACTACATAGAGCACAGCCCAGTGTTGGTTATCTATTGACTACATAGAGCACAGCCCAGTGACCTGAGACCAGAGCCTGTTCATTGACAGTGACCTACCTGTTCTTGACAGTGACCTCCGCCCCCTTGGCCAGTGACCTACGTACACCAGGACAGAGACGATGTCAGAGACCTCCTGTGAAGGTTAGCTGTCCCAAAGTCCTGCTCCTGAGACGCTGCCACTCCTACAGGAGAGAGGAGGAAGCTTCAGCAGGTTGTTGATGTGTATTCAGTGCTTCCGGAGATAATCTGACCTCTATCAGTAGACATTGAACTCAGAATAAACTATGTCTTTGTTTCATTTTAATTCCAGCATTCATGTTCCATTTCTGCTTTGTTAGGTTTCAATGAAACACATATTGATGGTGTAGCATTGACAGTGACCTGAGGCCTGAGACCTGAGGCCTGAGGCCTGTTCATTGACAGTGACCTGAGGTCTGTTCATTGACAGTGACCTGAGGCCTGTTCATTGACAGTGACCTGAGAATTGACAGTGACCTGAGGCCCGTTCATTGACAGTGACCTGAGGCCTGTTCATTGACAGTGACCTGAGGCCCGTTCATTGACAGTGACCTGAGACCTGAGGCCTGTTCATTGACAGTGACCTGAGACCTGTTCATTGACAGTGACCTGAGGCCTGAGGCCTGTTAATTGACAGTGACCTGAGGCCTGTTCATTGACAGTGACCTGAGGCCTGTTCATTGACAGTGACCTGAGGCCTGTTCATTGACAGTGACCTGAGGCCCGTTCATTGACAGTGACCTGAGACCTGAGGCCTGTTCATTGACAGTGACCTGAGGCCTGTTCATTGACAGTGACCTGAGGCCTGTTAATTGACAGTGACCTGAGGCCTGTTCATTGACAGTGACCTGAGACCTGTTCATTGACAGTGACCTGAGACCCGTTCATTGACAGTGACCTGAGACCTGTTCATTGACAGTGACCTGAGACCTGAGGCCTGTTCATTGACAGTGACCTGAGGCCTGAGGCCCGTTCACTGACAGTGACCTGAGACCTGAGGCCTGTTCATTGACAGTGACCTGAGACCTGTTCATTGACAGTGACCTGAGGCCCGTTCATTGACAGTGACCTGAGACCTGTTCATTGACAGTGACCTGAGACCTGAGACCTGTTCATTGACAGTGACCTGAGGCCTGTTCATTGACAGTGACCTGAGGCCTGAGGCCTGTTCATTGACAGTGACCTGAGACCTGTTCATTGACAGTGACCTGAGGCCTGAGGCCCGTTCATTGACAGTGACCTGAGACCTGTTCATTGACAGTGACCTGAGACCTGTTCATTGACAGTGACCTGAGACCTGTTCATTGACAGTGACCTGAGGCCTGAGGCCTGTTCATTGACAGTGACCTGAGGCCTGTTCATTGACAGTGACCTGAGACCTGTTCACTGACAGTGACCTGAGGCCTGAGGCCTGTTCATTGACAGTGACCTGAGACCAGTTCACTGACAGTGACCTGAGGCCTGAGGCCTGTTCATTGACAGTGACCTGAGGCCTGAGGCCTGTTCATTGACAGTGACCTGAGACCTGTTCATTGACAGTGACCTGAGGCCCGTTCATTGACAGTGACCTGAGACCTGTTCATTGACAGTGACCTGAGACCTGTTCATTGACAGTGACCTGAGGCCTGTTCATTGACAGTGACCTGAGACCTGTTCACTGATAGTGACCTGAGGCCTGTTAATTGACAGTGACCTGAGACCTGTTCAAGGATAGTGACCTGAGGCCTGTTCATTGACAGTGACCTGAGGCCTGTTCATTGACAGTGACCTGAGGCCCGTTCATTGACAGTGACCTGAGGCCTGTTCATTGACAGTGACCTGAGGCCTGTTCCTTTACAATGACCTGAGGCCTGAGGCCCGTTCATTGATAGTGACCTGAGGCCTGTTCATTGACAGTGACCTGAGGCCTGTTCATTGACAGTGACCTGAGGCCTGTTCATTGACAGTGACCTGAGGCCTGTTCATTGACAGTGACCTGAGGCCCGTTCATTGACAGTGACCTGAGGCCTGTTCATTGACAGTGACCTGAGGCCTGTTCACTGACAGTGACCTGAGGCCTGAGGCCTGTTCACTGACAGTGACCTGAGGCCCGTTCATTGACAGTGACCTGAGGCCCGTTCATTGACAGTGACCTGAGGCCCGTTCATTGACAGTGACCTGAGGCCCGTTCATTGACAGTGACCTGAGGCCCGTTCATTGACAGTGACCTGAGGCCGTTCATTGACAGTGACCGTTCATTGAGGCCTGAGGCCCGTTCATTGACAGTGACCTGAGGCCCGTTCATTGACAGTGACCTGAGGCCCGTTCATTGACAGTGACCTGAGGCCCGTTCATTGACAGTGACCTGAGGCCCGTTCATTGACAGTGACCTGAGGCCCGTTCATTGACAGTGACCTGAGGCCTGTTCATTTACAATGACCTGAAGCCTGAGGCCCGTTCATTTACAATGACCTGAAGCCTGAGGCCTGTTCATTGACAGTGACCTGAGGCCCGTTCATTGACAGTGACCTGAGGCCTGTTCATTGACAGTGACCTGAGGACTGTTCATTGACAGTGACCTGAGGCCTGTTCATTGACAGTGACCTGAGGCCCGTTCATTGACAGTGACCTGAGGCCTGTTCATTGACAGTGACCTGAGGCCTGTTCATTGACAGTGACCTGATGCCTGTTCATTGACAGTGACCTGAGGCCTGTTCATTGACAGTGACCTGAGGCCCGTTCATTGACAGTGACCTGAGGCCGGTTCACTGACAGTGACCTGAGGCCCGTTCATTGACAGTGACCTGAGGCCTGAGGCCCGTTCATTGACAGTGACCTGAGGCCTGTTCATTGACAGTGACCTGTTCACTGATAGTGACCTGAGGCCTGTTCATTGACAGTGACCTGAGGCCGGTTCACTGACAGTGACCTGAGGCCCGTTCATTGACAGTGACCTGAGGCCCGTTCATTGACAGTGACCTGAGGCCGGTTCACTGACAGTGACCTGAGGCCCGTTCATTGACAGTGACCTGAAGCCTGAGGCCCGTTCATTTACAATGACCTGAAGCCTGAGGCCTGTTCATTGACAGTGACCTGAGGCCCGTTCATTGACAGTGACCTGAGGCCTGTTCATTGACAGTGACCTGAGGCCTGTTCATTGACAGTGACCTGAGGCCCGTTCATTGACAGTGACCTGAGGCCCGTTCATTGACAGTGACCTGAGGCCTGTTCATTGACAGTGACCTGAGGCCTGTTCATTGACAGTGACCTGAGGCCTGTTCATTGACAGTGACCTGAGGCCTGTTCATTGACAGTGACCTGAGGCCTGTTCATTGACAGTGACCTGAGGCCTGTTCATTGACAGTGACCTGAGGCCTGTTCATTGACAGTGACCTGAGACCTGTTCATTTACAATGACCTGAGGCCTGAGGCCCGTTCATTTACAGTGACCTGAGGCCCGTTCATTGACAGTGACCTGAGGCCTGTTCATTGACAGTGACCTGAGGCCCGTTCATTGACAGTGAACTGAGGCCCGTTCATTGACAGTGAACTGAGGCCCGTTCATTGACAGTGAACTGAGGCCCGTTCATTGACAGTGACCTGAGGCCCGTTCATTGACAGTGACCTGAGGCCCGTTCACTGACAGTGACCTGAGGCCCGTTCATTGACAGTGACCTGAGGCCTGTTCATTGACAGTGACCTGAGGCCCGTTCATTGACAGTGACCTGAGGCCCGTTCATTGACAGTGAACTGAGGCTCGTTCATTGACAGTGACCTGAGGCCTGTTCATTGACAGTGACCTGAGACCTGAGGCCTGTTCATTGACAGTGACCTGAGGCCTGTTCATTGACAGTGACCTGAGGCCTGTTCATTGACAGTGACCTGAGGCCTGTTCATTGACAGTGACCTGAGGCCTGTTCATTGACAGTGACCTGAGGCCTGAGGCCTGTTCATTGACAGTGACCTGAGGCCTGTTCATTGACAGTGACCTGAGGCCTGTTCATTGACAGTGACCTGAGGCCCGTTCATTGACAGTGACCTGAGGCCCGTTCATTGACAGTGACCTGAGGCCCGTTCATAGTGACCTGAGGCCGGTTCATTGACAGTGACCTGAGGCCGGTTCATTGACAGTGACCTGAGGCCTGTTCATTGACAGTGACCTGAGGCCTGTTCATTGACAGTGACCTGAGGCCTGTTCATTGACAGTGACCTGAGGCCCGTTCATTGACAGTGACCTGAGGCCCGTTCATTGACAGTGACCTGAGGCCGGTTCATAGTGACCTGAGGCCGGTTCATTGACAGTGACCTGAGGCCGGTTCATTGACAGTGACCTGAGGCCTGTTCATTGACAGTGACCTGAGGCCTGTTCATTGACAGTGACCTGAGGCCCGTTCATTGACAGTGACCTGAGGCCTGTTCATTGACAGTGACCTGAGGCCTGTTCATTGACAGTGACCTGAGGCCCGTTCATTGACAGTGACCTGAGGCCCGTTCATTGACAGTGACCTGTTCATTGACAGTGACCTGAGGCCTGTTCATTGACAGTGACCTGAGGCCGGTTCATTGACAGTGACCTGAGGCCTGTTCATTGACAGTGACCTGAGGCCTGTTCATTGACAGTAACCTGAGGCCCGTTCATTGACAGTGACCTGAGGCCCTGTTCATTGACAGTGACCTGAGGCCTGTTCATTGACAGTGACCTGAGGCCTGTTCATTGACAGTGACCTGAGGCCTGTTCATTGACAGTGACCTGAGGCCTGTTCATTGACAGTGACCTGAGGCCTGTTCATTGACAGTGACCTGAGGCCCGTTCATTGACAGTGACCTGAGGCCCGTTCATTGACAGTGACCTGAGGCCTGTTACTTTACAATGACCTGAGGCCTGAGGCCCGTTCATTGATAGTGACCTGAGGCCTGTTCATTGACAGTGACCTGAGGCCTGTTCATTGACAGTGACCTGAGGCCTGTTCATTGACAGTGACCTGAGGCCTGTTCATTGACAGTGACCTGAGGCCCGTTCATTGACAGTGACCTGAGGCCTGTTCATTGACAGTGACCTGAGGCCTGTTCATTGACAGTGACCTGAGGCCTGTTCACTGACAGTGACCTGAGGCCTGTTCACTGACAGTGACCTGAGGCCCGTTCATTGACAGTGACCTGAGGCCCGTTCATTGACAGTGACCTGAGGCCCGTTCATTGACAGTGACCTGAGGCCCGTTCATTGACAGTGACCTGAGGCCCGTTCATTGACAGTGACCTGAGGCCTGAGGCCCGTTCATTGACAGTGACCTGAGGCCCGTTCATTGACAGTGACCTGAGGCCTGAGGCCCGTTCATTGACAGTGACCTGAGGCCCGTTCATTGACAGTGACCTGAGGCCCGTTCATTGACAGTGACCTGAGGCCCGTTCATTGACAGTGACCTGAGGCCTGTTCATTTACAATGACCTGAAGCCTGAGGCCCGTTCATTTACAATGACCTGAAGCCTGAGGCCTGTTCATTGACAGTGACCTGAGGCCCGTTCATTGACAGTGACCTGAGGCCTGTTCATTGACAGTGACCTGAGGACTGTTCATTGACAGTGACCTGAGGCCTGTTCATTGACAGTGACCTGAGGCCCATTCATTGACAGTGACCTGAGGCCTGTTCATTGACAGTGACCTGAGGCCTGTTCATTGACAGTGACCTGATGCCTGTTCATTGACAGTGACCTGAGGCCTGTTCATTGACAGTGACCTGAGGCCCGTTCATTGACAGTGACCTGAGGCCGGTTCACTGACAGTGACCTGAGGCCCGTTCATTGACAGTGACCTGAGGCCTGAGGCCCGTTCATTGACAGTGACCTGAGGCCTGTTCATTGACAGTGACCTGTTCACTGATAGTGACCTGAGGCCTGTTCATTGACAGTGACCTGAGGCCGGTTCACTGACAGTGACCTGAGGCCCGTTCATTGACAGTGACCTGAGGCCCGTTCATTGACAGTGACCTGAGGCCGGTTCACTGACAGTGACCTGAGGCCCGTTCATTGACAGTGACCTGAAGCCTGAGGCCCGTTTATTTACAATGACCTGAAGCCTGAGGCCTGTTCATTGACAGTGACCTGAGGCCCGTTCATTGACAGTGACCTGAGGCCTGTTCATTGACAGTGACCTGAGGCCTGTTCATTGACAGTGACCTGAGGCCCGTTCATTGACAGTGACCTGAGGCCCGTTCATTGACAGTGACCTGAGGCCTGTTCATTGACAGTGACCTGAGGCCTGTTCATTGACAGTGACCTGAGGCCTGTTCATTGACAGTGACCTGAGGCCTGTTCATTGACAGTGACCTGAGGCCTGTTCATTTACAGTGACCTGAGGCCTGTTCATTGACAGTGACCTGAGGCCTGTTCATTGACAGTGACCTGAGACCTGTTCATTTACAATGACCTGAGGCCTGAGGCCCGTTCATTTACAGTGACCTGAGGCCCGTTCATTGACAGTGACCTGAGGCCTGTTCATTGACAGTGACCTGAGGCCCGTTCATTGACAGTGAACTGAGGCCCGTTCATTGACAGTGAACTGAGGCCCGTTCATTGACAGTGAACTGAGGCCCGTTCATTGACAGTGACCTGAGGCCCGTTCATTGACAGTGACCTGAGGCCCGTTCACTGACAGTGACCTGAGGCCCGTTCATTGACAGTGACCTGAGGCCCGTTCATTGACAGTGACCTGAGGCCAGTGACCTGAGGCCCGTTCATTGACAGTGAACTGAGGCTCGTTCATTGACAGTGACCTGAGGCCTGTTCATTGACAGTGACCTGAGACCTGAGGCCTGTTCATTGACAGTGACCTGAGGCCTGTTCATTGACAGTGACCTGAGGCCTGTTCATTGACAGTGACCTGAGGCCTGTTCATTGACAGTGACCTGAGGCCTGTTCATTGACAGTGACCTGAGGCCTGTTCATTGACAGTGACCTGAGGCCTGAGGCCTGTTCATTGACAGTGACCTGAGACCTGTTCATTGACAGTGACCTGAGGCCTGTTCATTGACAGTGACCTGAGGCCTGTTCATTGACAGTGACCTGAGACCTGTTCATTGACAGTGACCTGAGACCTGTTCATTGACAGTGACCTGAGGCCTGTTCATTGACAGTGACCTGAGGCCTGTTCATTGACAGTGACCTGAGGCCTGTTCATTGACAGTGACCTGAGACCTGTTCATTGACAGTGACCTGAGACCTGTTCCAGTGAGAGCCTGTTCATTGACAGTGACCTGAGACCTGTTCATTGACAGGACCGTTCATTGACAGTGACCTGAGACCTGTTCATTGACAGTGACCTGAGGCCCGTTCATTGACAGTGACCTGTTCATTGACAGTGACCTGAGACCGGTTCATTGACAGTGACCTGAGACCGGTTCATTGACAGTGACCTGAGACCTGTTCATTGACAGTGACCTGAGGCCTGTTCATTGACAGTGACCTGAGGCCCGTTCATTGACAGTGACCTGAGACCTGTTCATTGACAGTGACCTGAGGCCTGTTCATTGACAGTGACCTGAGGCCTGTTCATTGACAGTGACCTGAGACCCGTTCATTGACAGTGACCTGAGGCCTGTTCATTGACAGTGACCTGAGGCCTGTTCATTGACAGTGACCTGAGGCCCGTTCATTGACAGTGACCTGAGGCCTGTTCATTGACAGTGACCTGAGGCCCGTTCATTGACAGTGACCTGAGGCCCGTTCATTGACAGTGACCTGAGGCCCGTTCATTGACAGTGACCTGAGGCCTGTTCATTGACAGTGACCTGAGGCCGGTTCATTGACAGTGACCTGAGGCCTGTTCATTGACAGTGACCTGAGGCCTGTTCATTGACAGTGACCTGAGGCCCGTTCATTGACAGTGACCTGAGGCCCGTTCATTGACAGTGACCTGAGGCCCGTTCATTGACAGTGACCTGAGGCCTGTTCATTGACAGTGACCTGAGGCCCGTTCATTGACAGTGACCTGAGGCCTGTTCATTGACAGTGACCTGAGGCCCGTTCATTGACAGTGACCTGAGGCCTGTTCATTGACAGTGACCTGAGGCCCGTTCATTGACAGTGACCTGAGGCCTGTTCATTGACAGTGACCTGAGGCCTGTTCATTGACAGTGACCTGAGGCCTGTTCATTGACAGTGACCTGAGGCCTGTTCATTGACAGTGACCTGAGGCCTGTTCATTGACAGTGACCTGAGGCCTGTTCATTGACAGTGACCTGAGGCCTGTTCATTGACAGTGACCTGAGGCCTGTTCATTGACAGTGACCTGAGGCCTGTTCATTGACAGTGACCTGAGGCCTGTTCATTGACAGTGACCTGAGGCCTGTTCATTGACAGTGACCTGAGGCCTGTTCATTGACAGTGACCTGAGGCCCGTTCATTGACAGTGACCTGAGGCCTGTTCATTGACAGTGACCTGAGGCCCGTTCATTGACAGTGACCTGAGGCCTGTTCATTGACAGTGACCTGAGGCCCGTTCATTGACAGTGACCTGAGGCCCGTTCATTGACAGTGACCTGAGGCCTGTTCATTGACAGTGACCTGAGGCCCGTTCATTGACAGTGACCTGAGGCCTGTTCATTGACAGTGACCTGAGGCCTGTTCATTGACAGTGACCTGAGGCCTGTTCATTGACAGTGACCTGAGGCCGGTTCATTGACAGTGACCTGAGGCCTGTTCATTGACAGTGACCTGAGGCCTGTTCATTGACAGTGACCTGAGGCCCGTTCATTGACAGTGACCTGAGGCCCGTTCATTGACAGTGACCTGAGGCCTGTTCATTGACAGTGACCTGAGGCCTGTTCATTGACAGTGACCTGAGGCCTGTTCATTGACAGTGACCTGAGGCCCGTTCATTGACAGTGACCTGAGGCCCGTTCATTGACAGTGACCTGAGGCCTGTTCATTGACAGTGACCTGAGGCCCGTTCATTGACAGTGACCTGGTCGATGTTAAATGAACGCTCGTACCATAAGCACAGCAGAGGCGTGGTCCGAGGTCTGGGCGTACGAAGAAGCTGGGTAGATGAGAGGCCAGGTTGAGGTTCCCTTCAGGGTCACAATACTCAGGCAGGGGCAGATTCCTCATCAGGTCATCATACCTAGACCAGACCAGACCAGACAGACAGACAGACAGACAGACAGACAGACGACAGACAGACAGAGACACACAGAGAGAAAACAGCGAGAGAAAGCGTTATACAGCTGGATCTACTCGATCTACTAGACAGTGTTATATAGCTGGATCTACTAGACAGTGTTATATAGCTGGATCTACTAGACAGTGTTATATAGCTGGATCTACTAGACAGTGTTATATAGCTGGATCTACTAGACAGTGTTATATAGCTGGATCTACTGGATCTACTAGACAGTGTTACATAGCTGGATCTACTAGACAGTGTTATATAGCTGGATCTACTGGATCTACTAGACAGTGTTATATAGCTGGACCTACTGGATCTACTAGACAGTGTTACATAGCTGGACCTACTGGATCTACTAGACAGTGTTATATAGCTGGATCTACTGGATCTACTAGACAGTGTTATATAGCTGGACCTACTGGATCTACTAGACAGTGTTACATAGCTGGATCTACTGGATCTACTAGACAGTGTTACATAGCTGGATCTACTAGACAGTGTTATATAGCTGGATCTACTGGATCTACTAGACAGTGTTATATAGCTGGATCTACTAGACAGTGTTATATAGCTGGATCTACTGGATCTACTAGACAGTGTTATATAGCTGGATCTACTGGATCTACTAGACAGTGTTATATAGCTGGACCTACTGGATCTACTAGACAGTGTTATATAGCTGGATCTACTAGACAGTGTTATATAGCTGGATCTACTAGACAGTGTTATATAGCTGGATCTACTAGACAGTGTTATATAGCTGGATCTACTAGACAGTGTTATATAGCTGGATCTACTAGACAGTGTTATATAGCTGGATCTACTAGACAGTGTTATATAGCTGGATCTACTAGACAGTGTTATATAGCTGGATCTACTAGACAGTGTTATATAGCTGGATCTACTAGACAGTGTTATATAGCTGGATCTACTAGACAGTGTTATATAGCTGGATCTACTAGACAGTGTTATATAGCTGGATCTACTAGACAGTGTTATATAGCTGGATCTACTAGACAGTGTTATATAGCTGGACCTACTAGACAGTGTTATATAGCTGGACCTACTAGACAGTGTTATATAGCTGGACCTACTAGACAGTGTTATATAGCTGGATCTACTAGACAGTGTGATATAGCTGGATCTACTAGACAGTGTGATATAGCTGGATCTACTAGACAGTGTTATATAGCTGGATCTACTAGACAGTGTGATATAGCTGGATCTACTAGACAGTGTTATATAGCTGGATCTACTAGACAGTGTTATATAGCTGGATCTACTAGACAGTGTTATATAGCTGGATCTACTAGACAGTGTGATATAGCTGGATCTACTAGACAGTGTGATATAGCTGGATCTACTAGACAGTGTTATATAGCTGGATCTACTAGACAGTGTGATATAGCTGGATCTACTAGACAGTGTGATATAGCTGGATCTACTACACAGTGTTATATAGCTGGATCTACTAGACCGTGTTACATAGCTGGATCTACTAGACAGTGTTATATAGCTGGATCTACTAGACAGTGTTACATAGCTGGATCTACTAGACAGTGTTACATAGCTGGATCTACTAGACAGTGTTATATAGCTGGATCTACTAGACAGTGTTATATAGCTGGATCTACTAGACAGTGTTATATAGCTGGATCTACTAGACAGTGTTATATAGCTGGATCTACTGGATCTACTAGACAGTGTTACATAGCTGGATCTACTGGACCTACTGCCCAGACAAACCAGTAGACTGTGGAGAATCCCCATCACTATGACTGTGTGCTTGGCTATGATGAGTTGGCCTAGGCCTACCTGGAAGGCATCAGGGCCATGAACTCCTCTCCTGATGGCCAGTCCTTCAGCCTGTACACCACGGTGTCTCCGTCTTTAGACTTGGGTCTCTCTGAGAGTGGGGGAGCGAACACAGGGGACAACACAGGAGACTTTAGTAAGAGTATAGATAGGGAACGATGCTTTCCTGTAAACATTGACATAATCAATGCATTGGTATTATAACTAATATACAACAACATACACTGCTTTCTTCAGGAAAATGTCAAGTCCAAGATGGACAAAGGGGGCGTTGTTGGGGCTGTGTTTTCTGGACCTAAGGAAGGCGTTTGATACTGTGAACCATCAGGTTCTCATCACATAATTGTCCAAGTTCAACTTTCCCCCGATGCCTTGAGATGGATGAAATAATACCTTGGAGGCAGAACTCAGTGTGTCAGAGTGAGCAATGAGCTGTCGCACACTCTTAGCTATGATGTGGGCGTCATCCCCACAGCATGATGCTGCCACCACCATGCTTCACCGTAGGGATGGTGCCAGGTTTCCTCCAGACATGATGCTGCCACCACCATGCTTCACCGTAGTGATGGTGCCAGGTTTCCTCCAGACGTGATGCTGCCATGTTTTCTCCAGACGTGATGCTGCCACCACCATGCTTCACCGTAGTGATGGTGCCATGTTTTCTCCAGACGTGATGCTGCCAACACCATGCTTCACCGTAGGGATGGTGCCATGTTTTCTCCAGACGTGATGCTGCCAACACCATGCTTCACCGTAGGGATGGTGCCAAGTTTCCTCCAGACATGATGCTGCCACCACCATGCTTCACCGTAGGGATGGTGCCATGTTTTCTCCAGACGTGACCCTTGGCATTCAGGCCAAGGATTTCAATTTTGGTTCCACCAGACCAGGGAATCTTGTTTGTCATGGTCTGAGAGTCCTTGAGGTGCCTTTTTGCAAACTCCAAGCAGACTGTCATGTGCCTTTTAATGAGGAGTGGCTTCCATCTGGCCACTCTACCATAAAGGCCTGATTGGTGGAGTGCTGCAGAGATGGTTGTCCTTCTGGAAGCTTCTCCCATCTCTACGGAGGAACTCTGGAGCTCTGTCAGAGGGACCATCGGGTTCTTGGTCACCTCCCTGACCAAGGCCCTTCTCCCCCATTGCTCAGTTTGGCCGGGCAGCCAGCTCTAGGAAGAGTCTTGGTGGTTCCAAGGCCACTGTGTTCTTGGGACCTTCAATGCTGCAGAGATGTTTTGGTACCCTTCCCCAGATCTGTGCCTCAAACAATCCTGTCTCGGCACTCTACGGACAATACCTTCCACCTCATGGCTTGGTTTTTGCTCTGACATGCACTGTCAACTGTGGGACCTTATATAGACAGGTGTGTGTGCCTTGCCAAATCATGACCAATCAATTGAATTTACCACATGTACTGTGGTAAAAACATCAAGGATGATCAATGGAAACAGGATGTACCTGAGCTCAATTTCGAGTCACATAGCAAAGGGTCTGAATACTTATGTAAATACTTTATTTTTTATTTTTTAAATTAGCTAAATTTTCTAAAAACTATTTTTCACTTTGTCATTATGGGGTATTGTGTACAGAATGTTTAATCCAGTTTAGAATAAATCTAACGTAACAAAATGTGTAGATGCACTGTATATCAAGAATGGTCCACTACCCAGAGGACATCAGGCCAACTTGACAACGGTGGGAAGCATTGGATTCAACACGGGCCAGCATCCCTGTGGAACGCTTTCGACACCTTGTAGAGTCAACATGGGCCAGCATCCCTGTGGAATGCTTTCGACACCTTGTAGAGTCAACATGGGCCAGCATCCCTGTGGAACGCTTTCGACACCTTGTAGAGTCAACATGGGCCAGCATCCCTGTGGAACGCTTTCAACACCTCGTAGAGTCAACATGGACCAGCATCCCTGTGGAACGCTTTCAGACACCTTGTAGAGTCAACATGGGCCAGCATCCCTGTGGAAGGCTTTCAGACACCTTGTAGAGTCAACATGGGCCAGCATCCCTGTGGAACGCTTTCAACACCTTGTAGAGTCAACATGGGCCAGCATCCCTGTGGAACGCTTTCGACACCTTGTAGAGTCAACATGGGCCAGCATCCCTGTGGAACGCTTTCGACACCTTGTAGAGTCAACATGGGCCAGCATCCCTGTGGAACGCTTTCGACACCTTGTAGAGTCAACATGGGCCAGCATCCCTGTGGAACGCTTTCGACACCTTGTAGAGTCAACATGGGCCAGCATCCCTGTGGAACGCTTTAGACACCTTGTAGAGTCAACATGGGCCAGCATCCCTGTGGAACACTTTCAACACCTTGTAGAGTCAACATGGGCCAGCATCCCTGTGGAACGCTTTCAACACCTTGTAGAGTCAACATGGGCCAGCATCCCTGTGGAACGCTTTAGACACCTTGTAGAGTCAACATGGGCCAGCATCCCTGTGGAACACTTTCAACACCTTGTAGAGTCAACATGGGCCAGCATCCCTGTGGAACACTTTCAACACCTTGTAGAGTCAACATGGGCCAGCATCCCTGTGGAACACTTTCAACACCTTGTAGAGTCAACATGGGCCAGCATCCATGTGGAACGCTTGCTCCGATGAATTGAGGCTGTTCTGAGGGCAAAAGGGGGTTCAACTCAATATTAGGAAGGTGTTCCTAATGTTTGGTATACTCCGGGTCGACACTTAGTGTTTGGTATACTCCGGGTATACACTTAGTGTTTGGTATACTCCGGGTCGACACTTAGTGTTTGGTATACTCCGGGTCGACACTTAGCGTTTGGTATACTCCGGGTATACACTTAGTGTTTGGTATACTCCGGGTCGACACTTAGTGTTTGGTATACTCCGGGTCGACACTTAGTGTTTGGTATACTCTGGGTATACACTTAGTGTTTGGTATACTCCGGGTATACACTTAGTGTTTGGTATACTCCGGGTCGACACTTAGTGTTTGGTATACTCCGGGTCGACACTTAGTGTTTGGTATACTCCGGGTCGACACTTAGTGTTTGGTATACTCTGGGTATACACTTAGTGTTTGGTATACTCCGGGTCGACACTTAGTGTTTGGTATACTCCGGGTCGACACTTAGTGTTTGGTATACTCCGGGTCGACACTTAGTGTTTGGTATACTCCGGGTATACACTTAGTGTTTGGTATACTCCGGGTCGACACTTAGTGTTTGGTATACTCCGGGTCGACACTTAGTGTTTGGTATACTCCAGGTCGACACTTAGTGTTTGGTATACTCCGGGTCGACACTTAGTGTTTGGTATACTCCGGGTAGACACTTAGTGTTTGGTATACTCCGGGTAGACACTTAGTGTTTGGTATACTCCGGGTAGACACTTAGTGTTTGGTATACTTCGGGTCGACACTTAGTGTTTGGTATACTCCGGGTCGACACTTAGTGTTTGGTATACTCCGGGTCGACACTTAGTGTTTGGTATACTCTGGGTATACACTTAGTGTTTGGTATACTCCGGGTATACACTTAGTGTTTGGTATACTCCGGGGCGACACTTAGTGTTTGGTATACTCCGGGGCGACACTTAGTGTTTGGTATACTCCGGGTATACACTTAGTGTTTGGTATACTCCGGGTATACACTTAGTGTTTGGTATACTCCCCGGGTCGACACTTAGTGTTTGGTATACTCCGGGTCGACACTTAGTGTTTGGTATACTCCGGGTAGACACTTAGTGTACAAAACATTAAGAACACCTTAATAGAGTTGGACAGGAGCTCTTAATTTTTTGAATACTCAGTGTATATCATCAATATACTTAATTACTAATAATATGAATACTCTATCCTATCATTATCAATAACCTGATAAATGATGAAGACTACTCACTGGTGAGGTCCTGGATCAATAACCTGATAAGTGATGAAGGCTACTCACTGGTGAGGTCCTGGATCAATAACCTGATAAGTGATGAAGACTACTCACTGGTGAGGTCCTGGATCAATAACCTGATAAGTGATGAAGACTACTCACTGGTGAGGTCCTGGATCAATAACCTGATAAGTGATGAAGAAGGCTACTCACTGGTGAGGTCCTGGATCAATAACCTGATAAGTGATGAAGGCTACTCACTGGTGAGGTCCTGGATCAATAACCTGATAAGTGATGAAGACTACTCACTGGTGAGGTCCTGGATCAATAACCTGATAAGTGATGAAGCCTACTCACTGGTGAGGTCCTGGATCAATAACCTGATAAGTGATGAAGACTACTCACTGGTGAGGTCCTCGAAGCCGTCCCAGAACTCGTTGATTCCAGAGTTCGAGACAAGTCCATCTTTACAGTTCAGCAGGTCTCCCTGATGGTCAGCAAACTCCAGGTTGAAGCTGTCCGCCTTCCACAGAGCTGCATTCAGAGGCTTATGGAGCCCAGTCACCAGGACAGGCTGGAGAAGACAAGACAGTACAGTAGTTGTTGTTATAACGTTGAAATCGTCACACATCAGGATGACATTTTTTACAAAATGAGAAAAAAGAAGAAACCCGCAGACTGCTCTTGCTACTATCACTGCTCTTTAACCTCTCTTGGGCAGTATTTTCACGTCCGGATGAAAAGCGTGCCCAAAGTAAACTGCCTGCTACTCAGGCCCAGAAGCTAAGATATGCATATAATTGGATTTGGATAGAAAACACTCTAAAGTTTCTAAAACTATTGACTGAAGCGTGCCAGCCTCTGTCAGAGCTTTACGTGTCGGCCTCACAGCCTCCGTCAGAGCTTTACGTGTCGGCCTCACAGCCTCCGTCAGAGCTTTACGTGTCGGCCTCACAGCCTCCGTCAGAGCTTTACGTGTCGGCCTCACAGCCTCCGTCAGAGCTTTACGTGTCGGCCTCACAGCCTCCGTCAGAGCTTTACGTGTCGGCCTCAGCCTCCGTCAGAGCTTTACGTGTCGGCCTCAGCCTCCGTCAGAGCTTTACGTGTCGGCCTCACAGACTATCCAGAGCAGTGATACTATCCAGAGTACTGATACTATCCAGGGCAGTGATACTAGCCAGAGCAGTGATACTATCCAGAGTAGTGATACTATCCAGAGCAGTGATACTATCCAGAGCAGTGATACTATCCAGAGCAGTGATACTATCCAGAGTAGTGATACTATCCAGAGCAGTGATATTATCCAGAGTAGTGATACTATCCAGAGCAGTGCTACTATCCAGAGTAGTGATACTATCCAGAGCAGTGATATTATCCAGAGTAGTGATACTATCCAGAGCAGTGCTACTATCCAGAGTAGTGATACTATCCAGGGCAGTGATACTATCCAGAGTAGTGATACTATCCAGAGCAGTGATATTATCCAGAGTAGTGATACTATCCAGAGCAGTGCTACTATCCAGAGTAGTGATACTATCCAGAGCAGTGATATTATCCAGAGTAGTGATACTATCCAGAGCAGTGCTACTATCCAGAGTAGTGATACTATCCAGGGCAGTGATACTATCCAGAGCAGTGATACTATCCAGAGCAGTGATACTATCCAGAGTAGTGATACTATCCAGAGCAGTGATACTATCCAGGGCAGTGATACTATCCAGAGCAGTGATACTATCCAGAGTAGTGATACTATCCAGAGCAGTGATACTATCCAGGGCAGTGATACTATCCAGAGCAGTGATACTATCCATAGTAGTGATACTATCCAGAGCAGTGATACTAGTAGTGATACTATCCAGAGCAGTGATACTATCCAGAGCAGTGATACTATCCATGGCAGTGATACTATCCATGGCAGTGATACTATCCAGAGCAGTGATACTATCCAGAGCAGTGATACTATCCAGAGCAGTGATACTATCCAGAGCAGTGATACTATCCAGAGTAGTGATACTATCCAGAGCAGTGATACTATCCAGGGCAGTGATACTATCCAGAGCAGTGATACTATCCAGAGTAGTGATACTATCCAGAGCAGTGATACTATCCAGGGCAGTGATACTATCCAGAGCAGTGATACTATCCATAGTAGTGATACTATCCAGGGCAGTGATACTATCCAGGGCAGTGATACTATCCAGAGCAGTGATACTATCCAGAGCAGTGATACTATCCAGGGCAGTGATACTATCCAGGGCAGTGATACTATCCAGAACAGTGATACTATCCAGAGCAGTGATACTATCCAGGGCAGTGATACTATCCAGGGCAGTGATACTATCCAGGGCAGTGATACTATCCAGAGCAGTGATACTATCCAGAGCAGTGATACTATCCAGGGCAGTGATACTATCCAGAGTAGTGATACTATCCAGAGCAGTGATACTATCCAGGGCAGTGATACTATCCAGAACAGTGATACTATCCAGAGCAGTGATACTATCCAGGGCAGTGATACTATCCAGAGCAGTGATACTATCCAGAGTAGTGATACTAGTAGTTATACTATCCAGAGCAGTGATACTATCCAGAGTAGTGATACTATCCAGAGCAGTGATACTATCCAGGGCAGTGATACTATCCAGAACAGTGATACTATCCAGGGTAGTGATACTATCCAGGGCAGTGATACTATCCAGAGTAGTGATACTATCCAGGGTAGTGATACTATCCAGAGCAGTGATACTATCCAGGGCAGTGATACTATCCAGAGTAGTGATACTATCCAGAGCAGTGATACTATCCAGGGTAGTGATACTATCCAGAGTAGTGATACTATCCAGGGCAGTGATACAATCCAGAATAGTGATACTATCCAGGGCAGTGATACTATCCAGGGCAGTGATACAATCCAGGGCAGTGATACTATCCAGGGCAGTGATACTATCCAGAACAGTGATACTATCCAGGGCAGTGATACTATCCAGAGCAGTGATACTATCCAGAACAGTGGTACTATCCAGAGCAGTGATACTATCCAGAACAGTGGTACTATCCAGGGCAGTGATACTATCCAGGGCAGTGATACTATCCAGAGTAGTGATACTATCCAGGGCAGTGATACTATCCAGAGCAGTGATACTAGTAGTGATACTATCCAGAGCAGTGATACTATCCAGAGCAGTGATACTATCCAGAGCAGTTATACTATCCAGAGCAGTGATACTATCCAGAGCAGTGATACTATCCAGGGCAGTGATACTAGTAGTGATACTATCCAGGGCAGTGATACTATCCAGGGCAGTGATACTAGTAGTGATACTATCCAGGGCAGTGATACTATCCAGGGCAGTGATACTATCAGTGATACTATCCAGGGCAGTGATACTATCCAGGGCAGTGATACTATCCAGGGCAGTGATACTATCCAGAGCAGTGATACTATCCAGGGCAGTGATACTATCCAGAGCATTGATACTATCCAGAGTAGTGATACTATCCAGGGCAGTGATACTATCCAGAGCAGTGATACTATCCAGAGCAGTGATACTATCCAGAGCAGTGATACTATCCAGAGCAGTGATACTATCCAGGGCAGTGATACTATCCAGAGCATTGATACTATCCAGAGTAGTGATACTATCCAGGGCAGTGATACTATCCAGAGCAGTGATACTATCCAGAACAGTGATACTATCCAGGGCAGTGATACTATCCAGGGCAGTGATACTATCCAGAGTAGTGATACTATCCAGAGCAGTGATACTATCCAGAGCAGTGATACTATCCAGAGCAGTGATACTATCCAGAACAGTGATACTATCCAGGGCAGTGATACTATCCAGAGCAGTGATACTATCCAGAACAGTGATACTATCCAGAGCAGTGATACTATCCAGAGCAGTGATACTATCCAGGGCAGTGATACTGTCCAGGGCAGTGATACTATCCAGGGCAGTGATACTATCCAGAGCAGTGATACTATCCAGAGTAGTGATACTATCCAGAGCAGTGATACTATCCAGGGCAGTGATACTATCCAGAGCAGTGATACTAGAAGTGATACTATCCAGGGTAGTGATACTATCCAGAGTAGTGATACTATCCAGAGCAGTGATACTAGAAGTGATACTATCCAGAGCAGTGATACAATCCAGAGCAGTGATACTATCCAGAGCAGTAATACTATCCAGGGCAGTGATACTATCCAGAGCAGTGATACTATCCAGGGTAGTGATACTATCCAGAACAGTGATACTATCCAGAGCAGTGATACTATCCAGAGCAGTGATACTATCCAGGGCAGTGATACTATCCAGAGCAGTGATACTATCCAGAGCAGTGATACTATCCAGAACAGTGATACTATCCAGAGTAGTGATACTATCCAGGGCAGTGATACTATCCAGGGCAGTGATACTGTCCAGAACAGTGATACTATCCAGGGCAGTGATACTATCCAGAGCAGTGATACTATCCAGAGCAGTGATACTATCCAGAGCAGTGATACTATCCAGGGCAGTGATACTATCCAGAGCAGTGATACTATCCAGAACAGTGATACTATCCAGAACAGTGCTACTATCCAGAGCAGTGGTACTATCCAGGGCAGTGATACTATCCAGGGCAGTGATACTATCCAGAACAGTGATACTATCCAGAGCAGTGATACTATCCAGGGCAGTGATACTATCCAGGGCAGTGATACTATCCAGGGCAGTGATACTATCCAGAGCAGTGATACTATCCAGAGCAGTGATACTATCCAGGGCAGTGATACTATCCAGAGTAGTGATACTATCCAGAGCAGTGATACTATCCAGGGCAGTGATACTATCCAGAACAGTGATACTATCCAGAGCAGTGATACTATCCAGGGCAGTGATACTATCCAGAGCAGTGATACTATCCAGAGTAGTGATACTAGTAGTTATACTATCCAGAGCAGTGATACTATCCAGAGTAGTGATACTATCCAGAGTAGTGATACTATCCAGAGTAGTGATACTATCCAGGGTAGTGATACTATCCAGAGTAGTGATACTATCCAGAGTAGTGATACTATCCAGGGTAGTGATACTATCCAGAGCAGTGATACTATCCAGGGCAGTGATACTATCCAGAGTAGTGATACTATCCAGAGCAGTGATACTATCCAGGGTAGTGATACTATCCAGGGCAGTGATACTATCCAGGGCAGTGATACAATCCAGAATAGTGATACTATCCAGGGCAGTGATACTATCCAGGGCAGTGATACAATCCAGGGCAGTGATACTATCCAGGGCAGTGATACTATCCAGAACAGTGATACTATCCAGGGCAGTGATACTATCCAGAGCAGTGATACTATCCAGAACAGTGGTACTATCCAGAGCAGTGATACTATCCAGAACAGTGGTACTATCCAGGGCAGTGATACTATCCAGGGCAGTGATACTATCCAGAGTAGTGATACTATCCAGCAGTGATACTATCCAGAGCAGTGATACTAGTAGTGATACTATCCAGAGCAGTGATACTATCCAGAGCAGTGATACTATCCAGAGCAGTTATACTATCCAGAGCAGTGATACTATCCAGAGCAGTGATACTATCCAGGGCAGTGATACTATCCAGAGCAGTGATACTATCCAGGGCAGTGATACTAGTAGTGATACTATCCAGGGCAGTGATACTATCCAGGGCAGTGATACTATCAGTGATACTATCCAGGGCAGTGATACTATCCAGGGCAGTGATACTATCCAGGGCAGTGATACTATCCCAGAGCAGTGATACTATCCAGGGCAGTGATACTATCCAGAGCATTGATACTATCCAGAGTAGTGATACTATCCAGGGCAGTGATACTATCCAGAGCAGTGATACTATCCAGAGCAGTGATACTATCCAGAGCAGTGATACTATCCAGAGCAGTGATACTATCCAGGGCAGTGATACTATCCAGAGCATTGATACTATCCCAGAGTAGTGATACTATCCAGGGCAGTGATACTATCCAGAGCAGTGATACTATCCAGAACAGTGATACTATCCAGGGCAGTGATACTATCCAGGGCAGTGATATCCAGAGTAGTGATACTATCCAGAGCAGTGATACTATCCAGCAGTGCAGTGATACTATCCAGAGCAGTGATACTATCCAGTGATACTATCAGAACAGTGATACTATCCAGAGCAGTGATACTATCCAGAGCAGTGATACTATCCAGGGCAGTGATACTATCCAGAGCAGTGATACTATCCAGGGCAGTGATACTATCCAGAGCAGTGATACTATCCAGTGGGCAGTGATACTACAGTGATACCAGAGCAGTGATACTAGAAGTGATACTATCCAGGATACTATCCAGAGTAGTGATACTATCCAGAGCAGTGATACAGTGATACTATCCAGAGCAGTGATACTATCCAGAGCAGTGATACTATCCAGAGCAGTGATACTATCCAGGGCAGTGATACTATCCAGAGCAGTGATACTATCCAGGGTAGTGATACTATCAGAACAGTGATACTATCCAGAGCAGTGATACTATCCAGGCAGTGATACTATCCAGAGCAGTGATACTATCCAGAACAGTAGTGATACTATCCCAGAGCAGTGATACTATCCAGGGCAGTGATACTATCCAGAGCAGTGATACTATCCAGGGCAGTGATACTATCCAGAGCAGTGTCAGAGCAGTGATACTATCCAGAACAGTGATACTATCAGGGCAGTGATACTATCCCAGATACTATCAGCAGTGATACTATCCAGAGCAGTGATACTATCCAGAGCAGTGATACAGTGATATCCAGGGCAGTGATACTATCCAGGGCAGTGATACTATCCAGAGCAGTGATACTATCCAGAGCAGTGATACTATCCAGGCAGTGATACTATCCAGAGCAGTGATACTATCAGTGATACAGAACAGTGATACTATCCAGTGATACTATCCAGGGCAGTGATACTATCCAGCAGTGCAGTGATACTATCCAGAGCAGTGATACTATCCAGTGATACTATCCAGAGCAGTGATACTATCCAGAGCAGTGATACTATCCAGAGCAGTGATACTATCCAGTGATACTATCCAGGGCAGTGATACTATCCAGAGTAGTGATACTATCCCAGAGCAGTGATACTATCCAGGGCAGTGATACTATCCAGACAGTGATACTATCCAGAGCAGTGATACTATCCAGGGCAGTGATACTATCCAGAGCAGTGATACTATCCAGAGCAGTGATACTATCCAGAGCAGTGATACTATCCAGTGATACTATCCAGAGCAGTGATACTATCCAGTGATACTATCCAGAGCAGTGATACTATCCAGATACTATCCAGAGCAGTGATACTATCCAGATACTATCAACAGTGTAGTGATACTATCAGAGCAGTGATACTATCCAGGGCAGTGATACTATCCAGAGCAGTGATACTATCCAGAGCAGTGATACTATCCAGAGCAGTGATACTATCCAGGGCAGTGATACTATCCAGGGCAGTGATACTATCCAGGGCAGTGATACTATCCAGAGCAGTCAGAACAGTGATACTATCAGAGCAGTGATACTATCCAGAGCAGTGATACTATCCAGGGCAGTGATACTATCCAGCAGTGATACTAGCCAGGGCAGTGATACTATCCAGAATAGTGATACTATCCAGGGCAGTGATACTATCCAGAACAGTGATACTATCCAGAGCAGTGATACTATCCAGGGCAGTGATACTATCCAGGGCAGTGATACTATCCAGAACAGTGATACTAGTGTCCAGAGCAGTGATACTATCCAGAGCAGTGATACTATCCAGAGTGTAGTGATACTATCCAGAGCAGTGATACTATCCAGAGTGTCCAGAGCAGTAATACTATCCAGGGCAGTGATACTATCCAGGGCAGTGATACTATCCAGAGAGTGTCCAGGGCAGTGATACTATCCAGCAGTGATACTATCCAGGGCAGTGATACTATCCAGGTAGTGATACTATCCAGAACAGTGATACTATCCAGGGCAGTGATACTATCCAGAGCAGTGATACTATCCAGAGCAGTGATACTATCCAGGTATCCAGAGCAGTGATACTATCCAGAACAGTGATACTATCCAGAGCAGTGATACTATCCAGGGCAGTGATACAGTGATACTATCCAGGGCAGTGATACTATAGTGATACTATCCAGGGCAGTGATACTATCCAGGGCAGTGATACAGGGCAGTGATACTATCCAGGGCAGTGATACTATCCAGGCAGTGATACTATCCAGATCCACAGTGATACTATCCAGGGCAGTGATACTATCCAGAGCAGTGATACTATCCAGAGCAGTGATACTATCCAGGGCAGTGATACTATCCAGAAGCAGTCCAGGGCAGTGATACTATCCAGAGCAGTGATACTATCCAGGGCAGTGATACTATCCAGACAGTGATACTATCCAGAGCAGTGATACTATCCAGAGCAGTGATACTATCCAGAGCAGTGATACTATCCAGAGCAGTGATACTATCCAGAGCAGTGATACTATCCAGGGCAGTGATACTATCCAGAGCAGTGATACTATCCAGAGCAGTGATACTATCCAGGGCAGTGATACTATCCAGGGCAGTGATACTATCCAGAGCAGTGATACTATCCAGAGCAGTGATACTATCCAGAGCAGTGATACTATCCAGAGCAGTGATACTATCCAGTGATACTATCCAGAGCAGTGATACTATCCAGGAGCAGTGATTACAGTGATACTATCCAGAGCAGTGATACTATCCAGCAGTGATACTATCAGTGATACTATCCAGGGCAGTGATACTATCCAGAGCAGTGATACT
The DNA here is from genome assembly GCF_023373465.1 of Oncorhynchus keta. Lineage (NCBI taxonomy): Eukaryota > Metazoa > Chordata > Actinopteri > Salmoniformes > Salmonidae > Oncorhynchus > Oncorhynchus keta. The sequence continues at coordinate 33,973 of NW_026288262.1, forward strand.
ATCCAGAGCAGTGATACTATCCAGGGCAGTGATACTATCCAGGCAGTGATACTATCCAGGGCAGTGATACTATCCAGAGCAGTGATACTATCCAGAGCAGTGCAGTGATACTATCCAGGGCAGTGATACTATCCAGAGCAGTGATACTATCCAGAGCAGTGATACTATCCAGAGCAGTGATACTATCCAGCAGGATACTATCCAGGGCAGTGATACTATCCAGAGCAGTGATACTATCCAGCAGTGATACAGTGATACTATCCAGAGCAGTGATACTATCCAGAGCAGTGATACTATCCAGAGCAGTGATACTATCCAGAGCAGTGATACTATCCAGAGTGCAGTGATACTATCCAGAGCAGTGATACTATCCAGAGCAGTGATACTATCCAGAGCAGTGAGCAGTGATACTATCCAGAGCAGTGATACTATCCAGAGCAGTGATACTATCCAGAGCAGTCCAGGGCAGTGATACTATCCAGGGCAGTGATACTATCCAGGGCAGTGATACAGTGATACTATCCCAGTGATACTATCCAGCAGTGATACTATCCAGGGCAGTGATACTATCCAGAGCAGTGATACTCCAGAGCAGTGATACTATCCAGAGCAGTGATACTATCCAGAGCAGTGATACTATCCAGGGCAGTGATACTATCCAGAGCAGTGATACTATCCAGAACAGTGATACTATCCAGAACAGTGCTACTATCCAGAGCAGTGATACTATCCAGGGCAGTGATACTATCCAGGGCAGTGATACTATCCAGAACAGTGATACTATCCAGAGCAGTGATACTATCCAGGGCAGTGATACTATCCAGGGCAGTGATACTATCCAGGGCAGTGATACTATCCAGAGCAGTGATACTATCCAGAGCAGTGATACTATCCAGGGCAGTGATACTATCCAGAGTAGTGATACTATCCAGAGCAGTGATACTATCCAGGGCAGTGATACTATCCAGAACAGTGATACTATCCAGAGCAGTGATACTATCCAGGGCAGTGATACTATCCAGAGCAGTGATACTATCCAGAGTAGTGATACTAGTAGTTATACTATCCAGAGCAGTGATACTATCCAGAGTAGTGATACTATCCAGAGTAGTGATACTATCCAGAGTAGTGATACTATCCAGGGTAGTGATACTATCCAGAGTAGTGATACTATCCAGAGTAGTGATACTATCCAGGGTAGTGATACTATCCAGAGCAGTGATACTATCCAGGGCAGTGATACTATCCAGAGTAGTGATACTATCCAGAGCAGTGATACTATCCAGGGTAGTGATACTATCCAGAGTAGTGATACTATCCAGGGCAGTGATACAATCCAGAATAGTGATACTATCCAGGGCAGTGATACTATCCAGGGCAGTGATACAATCCAGGGCAGTGATACTATCCAGGGCAGTGATACTATCCAGAACAGTGATACTATCCAGGGCAGTGATACTATCCAGAGCAGTGATACTATCCAGAACAGTGGTACTATCCAGAGCAGTGATACTATCCAGAACAGTGGTACTATCCAGGGCAGTGATACTATCCAGGGCAGTGATACTATCCAGAGTAGTGATACTATCCAGGGCAGTGATACTATCCAGAGCAGTGATACTAGTAGTGATACTATCCAGAGCAGTGATACTATCCAGAGCAGTGATACTATCCAGAGCAGTTATACTATCCAGAGCAGTGATACTATCCAGAGCAGTGATACTATCCAGGGCAGTGATACTAGTAGTGATACTATCCAGGGCAGTGATACTATCCAGGGCAGTGATACTAGTAGTGATACTATCCAGGGCAGTGATACTATCCAGGGCAGTGATACTATCAGTGATACTATCCAGGGCAGTGATACTATCCAGGGCAGTGATACTATCCAGGGCAGATACTATGATACTATCCAGGGCAGTGATACTATCCAGAGCATTGATACAGTGATACTATCCAGGGCAGTGATACTATCCAGAGCAGTGATACTATCCAGAGCAGTGATACTATCCAGAGCAGTGATACTATCCAGAGCAGTGATACTATCCAGGGCAGTGATACTATCCAGAGCATTGATACTATCCAGAGTAGTGATACTATCCAGGGCAGTGATACTATCCAGAGCAGTGATACTATCCAGAACAGTGATACTATCCAGGGCAGTGATACTATCCAGGGCAGTGATAATATCCAGAGTAGTGATACTATCCAGAGCAGTGATACTATCCAGAGCAGTGATACTATCCAGAGCAGTGATACTATCCAGAACAGTGATACTATCCAGGGCAGTGATACTATCCAGAGCAGTGATACTATCCAGAACAGTGATACTATCCAGAGCAGTGATACTATCCAGAGCAGTGATACTATCCAGGGCAGTGATACTGTCCAGGGCAGTGATACTATCCAGGGCAGTGATACTATCCAGAGCAGTGATACTATCCAGAGTAGTGATACTATCCAGAGCAGTGATACTATCCAGGGCAGTGATACTATCCAGAGCAGTGATACTAGAAGTGATACTATCCAGGGTAGTGATACTATCCAGAGTAGTGATACTATCCAGAGCAGTGATACTAGAAGTGATACTATCCAGAGCAGTGATACAATCCAGAGCAGTGATACTATCCAGAGCAGTAATACTATCCAGGGCAGTGATACTATCCAGAGCAGTGATACTATCCAGGGTAGTGATACTATCCAGAACAGTGATACTATCCAGAGCAGTGATACTATCCAGAGCAGTAATACTATCCAGGGCAGTGATACATCCAGAGCAGTGATACTATCCAGAGCAGTGATACTATCCAGAACAGTGATACTATCCAGAGTAGTGATACTATCCAGGGCAGTGATACTATCCAGGGCAGTGATACTGTCCAGAACAGTGATACTATCCAGGGCAGTGATACTATCCAGAGCAGTGATACTATCCAGAGCAGTGATACTATCCAGAGCAGTGATACTATCCAGGGCAGTGATACTATCCAGAGCAGTGATACTATCCAGAACAGTGATACTATCCAGAACAGTGATACTATCCAAAGCAGTGATACTATCCAGAGCAGTGATACTATCCAGGGCAGTGATACTGTCCAGAACAGTGATACTATCCAGGGCAGTGATACTATCCAGAGCAGTGATACTATCCAGAGCAGTGATACTATCCAGAGCAGTGATACTATCCAGAGCAGTGGTACTATCCAGGGCAGTGATACTATCCAGGGCAGTGATACTATCCAGAGTAGTGATACTATCCAGGGCAGTGATATTATCCAGAGCAGTGATACTAGTAGTGATACTATCCAGAGCAGTGATACTATCCAGAGCAGTGATACTATCCAGAGCAGTTATACTATCCAGAGCAGTGATACTATCCAGAGCAGTGATACTATCCAGGGCAGTGATACTATCCAGAGTAGTGATACTATCCAGGGCAGTGATACTATCCAGGGCAGTGATAGTCAGATACTATCCAGGGCAGTGATACTATCCAGAGCAGTGATACTATCCAGAGCAGTGATACTATCCAGGGCAGTGATACTATCCAGAGTGTGATACTATCCAGGGCAGTGATACTATCCAGAGCAGTGATACTATCCAGAGCAGTGATACTATCCAGAGCAGTGATACTATCCAGAGCAGTGATACTATCCAGGGCAGTGATACTATCCAGAGCAGTGATACTATCCAGAGTAGTGATACTATCCAGAGCAGTGATACTATCCAGAGCAGTGATACTATCCAGGCAGTGATACTATCCAGAGCAGTGATACTATCCAGAGCAGTGATACTATCCAGAGCAGTGATACTATCCAGGCAGTGATACTATCCAGAACAGTGATACTATCCAGGGCAGTGATACTATCCAGAGCAGTGATACTATCAGTGGGCAGTGATACTATCCAGAGCAGTGATACTATCCAGAGTAGTGATACTATCCAGCAGTGATACTATCCAGAGGCAGTGATACTATCCAGAGCAGTGATACTATCCAGAGCAGTGATACTATCCAGGGCAGTGATACTATCCAGGGTAGTGATACTATCCAGACAGTGATACTATCCAGAGCAGTGATACTATCCAGAGCAGTGATACTATCCAGAGCAGTGATACTATCCAGGGCAGTGATACTATCCAGAGCAGTGATACTATCCAGAGCAGTGATACTATCCAGGGCAGTGATACTATCCAGAGGCAGTGATACTATCCAGGGCAGTGATACTATCCAGAGCAGTAATACTATGATACTATCCAGAGCAGTGATACTATCCAGTGATACTATCCAGCAGTGATACTATCCAGAACAGTGATACTATCCAGGGCAGTGATACTATCCAGAGCAGTGATACTATCCAGAACAGTGATACTATCCAGAGCAGTGATACTATCCAGAGCAGTGATACTATCCAGATAGCAGGGCAGTGATACTATCCAGCAGAGTGATACTATCAGAGCAGTGATACTCCAAAGCAGTGATACTATCCAGGTAGTGATACTATCCAGAACAGTGATACTATCCAGGGCAGTGATACTATCCAGAGCAGTGATACTATCCAGGGCAGTGATACTATCCAGAGCAGTGATACTATCCAGAGCAGTGATACTATCCAGGGCAGTGATACTATCCAGGGCAGTGATACTATCCAGAGCAGTGATACTATCCCAGTGGTACTATCAGCAGTGATACTATCCAGGGCAGTGATACTATACTGATACTATCCAGGTGCAGTGATACTATCCAGGGCAGTGATACTATCCAGGGCAGTGATACTATCCAGAGCAGTGATACTATCCAGGGCAGTGATACTATCCAGTGATACTATCCAGAGCAGTGATACTATCCAGGGCAGTGATACTATCCAGAGCAGTGATACTATCCAGGCAGTGATACTATCCAGGGCAGTGATACTATCCAGAGCAGTGATACTATCCAGGGCAGTGATACTATCCAGAACAGTGATACTATCCAGTGATACTATCAGAGCAGTGATACTATCCAGAACAGTGATACTATCCAGAGCAGTGCAGTGATACTATCCAGGGCAGTGATACTATCCAGGGCAGTGATACAGAGTGATACTATCCAGGGCAGTGATACTATCCAGAGTGATACAGTGATACTATCCAGAGCAGTGATACTATCCAGGGCAGTGATACTATCCAGAGCAGTGATACTATCCAGAGCAGTGATACTATCCAGAGCAGTGATACTATCCAGAGCAGTGATACTATCCAGGGCAGTGATACTATCCAGGGCAGTGATACTAGTAGTGATACTATCCAGGGCAGTGATACTATCCAGATCAGTGATACTATCCAGGGCAGTGATACTATCCAGGGCAGTGATACTATCCAGAGCAGTGATACTATCCAGAGCAGTGATACTATCCAGGGCAGTGATACTATCCAGAGTAGTGATACTATCCAGGGCAGTGATACTATCCAGAGCAGTGATACTATCCAGAGCAGTGATACTATCCAGAGCAGTGATACTATCCAGAGCAGTGATACTATCCAGGGCAGTGATACTATCCAGAGCAGTGATACTATCCAGAGTAGTGATACTATCCAGGGCAGTGATACTATGATACTATCCAGAACAGTGATACTATCCAGGGCAGTGATACTATCCAGGGCAGTGATACTATCCAGAGCAGTGATACTATCCAGAGCAGTGATACTATCCCAGAGCAGTGATACTATCCAGGGCAGTGATACTATCCAGAGCAGTGATACTATCCAGAGCAGTGATACTATCCAGAGCAGTGATAGTGATACTATCCAGAGCAGTGATACTATCCAGGGCAGTGATACTATCCAGGGCAGTGATACTATCCAGGCAGTGATACTATCCAGAGCAGTGATACTATCCAGAGCAGTGATACTATCCAGAGCAGTGATACTATCCAGTGATACTATCCAGAGCAGTGATACTAGAAGTGATACTATCCAGGGTAGTGATACTATCCAGAGTAGTGATACTATCCAGAGCAGTGATACTATCCAGAGCAGTGATACTATCCAGAGCAGTGATACTATCCAGAGCAGTGATACTATCCAGAGCAGTGATACTATCCAGAGCAGTGATACTATCCAGAGCAGTGATACTATCCAGAGCAGTGATACTATCCAGAGCAGTGATACTATCCAGGGCAGTGATACTATCCAGAGCAGTGATACTATCCAGAGCAGTGATACTATCCAGAGCAGTGATACTATCCAGAGCAGTGATACTATCCAGAGCAGTGATACTATCCAGGGCAGTGATACTATCCAGGGCAGTGATACTATCCAGGGCAGTGATACTATCCAGAGCAGTGATACTATCCAGAGCAGTGATACTATCCAGAGCAGTGATACTATCCAGAGCAGTGATACTATCCAGAGCAGTGATACTATCCAGGCAGTGATACTATCCAGAGCAGTGATACTATCCAGAGCAGTGATACTATCCAGAGCAGTGATACTATAGTGATACTATCCAGGGCAGTGATACTATCCAGAGCAGTGATACTATCCAGGGCAGTGATACTATCCAGGGCAGTGATACTATCCAGAGCAGTGATACTATCCAGGGCAGTGATACTCCAGAGCAGTGATACTATCCAGGGCAGTGATACTATCCAGAGCAGTGATACTATCCAGGGCAGTGATACTATCCAGGGCAGTGATACTATCCAGGGCAGTGATACTATCCAGAGCAGTGATACTATCCAGGGCAGTGATACTATCCAGAGCAGTGATACTATCCAGAGCAGTGATACTATCCAGAGCAGTGATACTATCCAGAGCAGTGATACTATCCAGAGCAGTGATACTATCCAGAGCAGTGATACTATCCAGAGCAGTGATACTATCCAGGGCATAGTAGTGATACTATCCAGGGCAGTGATACTATCCAGGGCAGTGATACTAGTAGTGATACTATCCAGGGCAGTGATACTATCCAGGGCAGTGATACTATCAGTGATACTATCCAGGGCAGTGATACTATCCAGGGCAGTGATACTATCCAGGGCAGTGATACTATCCAGAGCAGTGATACTATCCAGAGCAGTGATACTATCCAGAACAGTGATACTATCCAGGGCAGTGATACTATCCAGAGCAGTGATACTATCCAGAACAGTGATACTATCCAGAGCAGTGATACTATCCAGAGCAGTGATACTATCCAGGGCAGTGATACTGTCCAGGGCAGTGATACTATCCAGGGCAGTGATACTATCCAGAGCAGTGATACTATCCAGGGCAGTGATACTATCCAGAGTAGTGATACTATCCAGAGCAGTGATACTATCCAGGGCAGTGATACTATCCAGAGCAGTGATACTAGAAGTGATACTATCCAGGGTAGTGATACTATCCAGAGTAGTGATACTATCCAGAGCAGTGATACTATCCAGAGCAGTGATACAATCCAGAGCAGTGATACTATCCAGAGCAGTAATACTATCCAGGGCAGTGATACTATCCAGAGCAGTGATACTATCCAGGGTAGTGATACTATCCAGAACAGTGATACTATCCAGAGCAGTGATACTATCCAGAGCAGTAATACTATCCAGGGCAGTGATACTATCCAGAGCAGTGATACTATCCAGAGCAGTGATACTATCCAGAACAGTGATACTATCCAGAGTAGTGATACTATCCAGGGCAGTGATACTATCCAGGGCAGTGATACTGTCCAGAACAGTGATACTATCCAGGGCAGTGATACTATCCAGAGCAGTGATACTATCCAGAGCAGTGATACTATCCAGAGCAGTGATACTATCCAGGGCAGTGATACTATCCAGAGCAGTGATACTATCCAGAACAGTGATACTATCCAGAACAGTGATACTATCCAAAGCAATGATACTATCCAGGGCAGTGATACTGTCCAGAACAGTGATACTATCCAGGGCAGTGATACTATCCAGAGCAGTGATACTATCCAGAACAGTGATACTATCCAGAGCAGTGATACTATCCAGAGCAGTGATACTATCCAGGGCAGTGATACTGTCCAGGGCAGTGATACTATCCAGAACAGTGCTACTATCCAGAGCAGTGGTACTATCCAGGGCAGTGATACTATCCAGGGCAGTGATACTATCCAGAGTAGTGATACTATCCAGGGCAGTGATACTATCCAGAGTAGTGGTACTATCCAGAGTAGTGATACTATCCAGAGCAGTGATACTATCCAGGGCAGTGATACTATCCAGAGCAGTGATACTATCCAGGGCAGTGATACTATCCAGAGTAGTGATACTATCCAGAGCAGTGATACTATCCAGAGCAGTGATACTATCCAGAGCAGTGATACTATCCAGGGCAGTGATACTATCCAGAGTAGTGATACTATCCAGAGCAGTGATACTATCCAGGGCAGTGATACTATCCAGAGCAGTGATACTATCCAGAGCAGTGATACTATACAGAGCAGTGATACTATCCAGGGTAGTGATACTATCCAGAACAGTGATACTATCCAGAGCAGTGATACTATCCAGAGCAGTGATACTATCCAGAACAGTGATACTATCCAGAACAGTGATACTATCCAAAGCAGTGATACTATCCAGAGCAGTGATACTATCCAGGGCAGTGATACTGTACAGAACAGTGATACTATCCAGGGCAGTGATACTATCCAGAGCAGTGATACTATCCAGAACAGTGATACTATCCAGAGCAGTGATACTATCCAGAACAGTGATACTATCCAGAGCAGTGATACTATCCAGGGCAGTGGTACTATCCAGGGCAGTGATACTATCCAGGGCAGTGATACTATCCAGAGCAGTGATACTATCCAGGGCAGTGATACTATCCAGGGCAGTGATACTAGCAGTGATACTATCCAGAGCAGTGATACTATCCAGGGCAGTGATACTACCCAGAGCAGTGGTACTAGCCAGAGCAGTGATACTATCCAGAGCAGTGATACTATCCAGGGCAGTGATACTATCCAGAGCAGTGATACTATCCAGAGCAGTGATACTATCCAGGGCAGTGATACTATCCAGGGCAGTGATACTATCCAGAGCAGTGATACTATCCAGGGCAGTGATACTATCCAGAGCAGTGATACTATCCAGGGCAGTGATACTATCCAGGGCAGTGATACTATCCAGGGCAGTGATACTATCCAGGGCAGTGATACTATCCAGGGCAGTGATACTATCCAGGGCAGTAATACTATCCAGAGCAGTGATACTATCCAGGGCAATTATACTATCCAGGGCAGTGATACTATCCAGAGCAGTGATACTATCCAGGGCAGTGATACTATCCAGAGCAGTGATACTATCCAGGGCAGTGATACTGTCCAGAACAGTGATACTATCCAGGGCAGTGATACTATCCAGAGCAGTGATACTATCCAGAACAGTGATACTATCCAGAGCAGTGATACTATCCAGAACAGTGATACTATCCAGAGTAGTGATACTATCCAGGGCAGTGGTACTATCCAGGGCAGTGATACTATCCAGGGCAGTGATACTATCCAGAGCAGTGATACTATCCAGGGCAGTGATACTATCCAGGGTAGTGATACTAGCAGTGATACTATCCAGAGCAGTGATACTATCCAGGGCAGTGATACTACCCAGAGCAGTGGTACTAGCCAGAGCAGTGATACTATCCAGAGCAGTGATACTATCCAGGGCAGTGATACTATCCAGAGCAGTGATACTATCCAGGGCAGCGATACTATCCAGGGCAGTGATACTATCCAGAGCAGTGATACTATCCAGGGCAGTGATACTATCCAGAGCAGTGATACTATCCAGAGCAGTGATACTATCCAGGGCAGTGATACTATCCAGAGCAGTGATACTATCCAGGGCAGTGATACTATCCAGGGCAGTGATACTATCCAGGGCAGTGATACTATCCAGGGCAGTAATACTATCCAGAGCAGTGATACTATCCAGAGCAGTGATACTATCCAGGGCAATTATACTATCCAGGGCAGTGATACTATCCAGAGCAGTGATACTATCCAGGGCAGTGATACTATCCAGAGCAGTGATACTATCCAGAACAGTGATACTATCCAGAGCAGTGATACTATCCAGGGCAGTGATACTATCCAGAGTAGTGATACTATCCAGAGTAGTGATACTAGCCAGAGCAGTGATACTAGTAGTGATACTATCCAGAGTAGTGATACTATCCAGAGTAGTGATACTATCCAGGGCAGTGATACTATCCAGGGCAGTGATACTATCCAGAGCAGTGATACTATCCAGAGCAGTGATACTATCCAGAGCAGTGATACTATCCAGAACAGTGATACTATCCAGAGCAGTGATACTATCCAGAACAGTGATACTATCCAGAACAGTGATACTATCCAAAGCAGTGATACTATCCAGAGCAGTGATACTATCCAGGGCAGTGATACTGTCCAGAACAGTGATACTATCCAGGGCAGTGATACTGTCCAGGGCAGTGATACTATCCAGAACAGTGCTACTATCCAGAGCAGTGGTACTATCCAGGGCAGTGATACTATCCAGGGCAGTGATACTATCCAGAGCAGTGATACTATCCAGGGCAGTGATACTATCCAGAGTAGTGGTACTATCCAGAGTAGTGATACTATCCAGAGCAGTGATACTATCCAGGGCAGTGATACTATCCAGAGCAGTGATACTATCCAGGGCAGTGATACTATCCAGAGTAGTGATACTATCCAGAGCAGTGATACTATCCAGAGCAGTGATACTATCCAGAGCAGTGATACTATCCAGGGCAGTGATACTATCCAGAGTAGTGATACTATCCAGAGCAGTGATACTATCCAGAGCAGTGATACTATCCAGGGCAGTGATACTATCCAGAGCAGTGATACTATCCAGAGCAGTGATACTATACAGAGCAGTGATACTATCCAGGGTAGTGATACTATCCAGAACAGTGATACTATCCAGAGCAGTGATACTATCCAGAGCAGTGATACTATCCAGAACAGTGATACTATCCAGAACAGTGATACTATCCAAAGCAGTGATACTATCCAGAGCAGTGATACTATCCAGGGCAGTGATACTGTCCAGAACAGTGATACTATCCAGGGCAGTGATACTATCCAGAGCAGTGATACTATCCAGAACAGTGATACTATCCAGAGCAGTGATACTATCCAGAACAGTGATACTATCCAGAGCAGTGATACTATCCAGGGCAGTGGTACTATCCAGGGCAGTGATACTATCCAGGGCAGTGATACTATCCAGAGCAGTGATACTATCCAGGGCAGTGATACTATCCAGGGCAGTGATACTAGCAGTGATACTATCCAGGGCAGTGATACTACCCAGAGCAGTGGTACTAGCCAGAGCAGTGATACTATCCAGAGCAGTGATACTATCCAGAACAGTGATACTATCCAGAGCAGTGATACTATCCAGAACAGTGATACTATCCAGAGCAGTGATACTATCCAGGGCAGTGGTACTATCCAGGGCAGTGATACTATCCAGGGCAGTGATACTATCCAGAGCAGTGATACTATCCAGGGCAGTGATACTATCCAGGGTAGTGATACTAGCAGTGATACTATCCAGAGCAGTGATACTATCCAGGGCAGTGATACTACCCAGAGCAGTGGTACTAGCCAGAGCAGTGATACTATCCAGAGCAGTGATACTATCCAGGGCAGTGATACTATCCAGAGCAGTGATACTATCCAGGGCAGCGATACTATCCAGGGCAGTGATACTATCCAGAGCAGTGATACTATCCAGGGCAGTGATACTATCCAGAGCAGTGATACTATCCAGAGCAGTGATACTATCCAGGGCAGTGATACTATCCAGAGCAGTGATACTATCCAGGGCAGTGATACTATCCAGGGCAGTGATACTATCCAGGGCAGTGATACTATCCAGGGCAGTAATACTATCCAGAGCAGTGATACTATCCAGGGCAATTATACTATCCAGGGCAGTGATACTATCCAGAGCAGTGATACTATCCAGGGCAGTGATACTATCCAGAGCAGTGATACTATCCAGAACAGTGATACTATCCAGAGCAGTGATACTATCCAGGGCAGTGATACTATCCAGAGTAGTGATACTATCCAGAGTAGTGATACTAGCCAGAGCAGTGATACTAGTAGTGATACTATCCAGAGTAGTGATACTATCCAGAGTAGTGATACTATCCAGGGCAGTGATACTATCCAGGGCAGTGATACTATCCAGAGCAGTGATACTGTCCAGAACAGTGATACTATCCAGGGCAGTGATACTATCCAGAACAGTGCTACTATCCAGAGCAGTGGTACTATCCAGGGCAGTGATACTATCCAGGGCAGTGATACTATCCAGAGTAGTGATACTATCCAGGGCAGTGATACTATCCAGAGTAGTGGTACTATCCAGAGTAGTGATACTATCCAGAGCAGTGATACTATCCAGGGCAGTGATACTATCCAGAGCAGTGATACTATCCAGGGCAGTGATACTATCCAGAGCAGTGATACTATCCAGAGCAGTGATACTATCCAGAGCAGTGATACTATCCAGAGCAGTGATACTATCCAGGGCAGTGATACTATCCAGAGTAGTGATACTATCCAGAGCAGTGATACTATCCAGGGCAGTGATACTATCCAGAGCAGTGATACTATCCAGAGCAGTGATACTATACAGAGCAGTGATACTATCCAGGGTAGTGATACTGTCCAGAACAGTGATACTATCCAGGGCAGTGATACTATCCAGAGCAGTGATACTATCCAGAACAGTGATACTATCCAGAGCAGTGATACTATCCAGAGCAGTGATACTATCCAGGGCAGTGGTACTATCCAGGGCAGTGATACTATCCAGGGCAGTGATACTATCCAGAGCAGTGATACTATCCAGGGCAGTGATACTATCCAGGGCAGTGATACTAGCAGTGATACTATCCAGAGCAGTGATACTATCCAGGGCAGTGATACTACCCAGAGCAGTGGTACTAGCCAGAGCAGTGATACTATCCAGAGCAGTGATACTATCCAGGGCAGTGATACTATCCAGAGCAGTGATACTATCCAGAGCAGTGATACTATCCAGGGCAGTGATACTATCCAGGGCAGTGATACTATCCAGAGCAGTGATACTATCCAGGGCAGTGATACTATCCAGAGCAGTGATACTATCCAGAGCAGTGATACTATCCAGGGCAGTGATACTATCCAGAGCAGTGATACTATCCAGGGCAGTGATACTATCCAGGGCAGTGATACTATCCAGGGCAGTGATACTATCCAGGGCAGTGATACTATCCAGGGCAGTAATACTATCCAGAGCAGTGATACTATCCAGGGCAATTATACTATCCAGGGCAGTGATACTATCCAGAGCAGTGATACTATCCAGGGCAGTGATACTATCCAGAGCAGTGATACTATCCAGGGCAGTGATACTGTCCAGAACAGTGATACTATCCAGGGCAGTGATACTATCCAGAGCAGTGATACTATCCAGAACAGTGATACTATCCAGAGCAGTGATACTATCCAGAACAGTATTACTATCCAGAGCAGTGATACTATCCAGGGCAGTGGTACTATCCAGGGCAGTGATACTATCCAGGGCAGTGATACTATCCAGAGCAGTGATACTATCCAGGGCAGTGATACTATCCAGGGTAGTGATACTAGCAGTGATACTATCCAGAGCAGTGATACTATCCAGGGCAGTGATACTACCCAGAGCAGTGGTACTAGCCAGAGCAGTGATACTATCCAGAGCAGTGATACTATCCAGAGCAGTGATACTATCCAGGGCAGTGATACTATCCAGAGCAGTGATACTATCCAGGGCAGCGATACTATCCAGGGCAGTGATACTATCCAGAGCAGTGATACTATCCAGGGCAGTGATACTATCCAGAGCAGTGATACTATCCAGAGCAGTGATACTATCCAGGGCAGTGATACTATCCAGAGCAGTGATACTATCCAGGGCAGTGATACTATCCAGGGCAGTGATACTATCCAGGGCAGTGATACTATCCAGGGCAGTGATACTATCCAGGGCAGTAATACTATCCAGAGCAGTGATACTATCCAGGGCAATTATACTATCCAGGGCAGTGATACTATCCAGGGCAGTGATACTATCCAGAGCAGTGATACTATCCAGAACAGTGATACTATCCAGAGCAGTGATACTATCCAGGGCAGTGATACTATCCAGAGTAGTGATACTATCCAGAGTAGTGATACTAGCCAGAGCAGTGATACTAGTAGTGATACTATCCAGAGTAGTGATACTATCCAGAGTAGTGATACTATCCAGGGCAGTGATACTATCCAGGGCAGTGATACTATCCAGAGCAGTGATACTGTCCAGAACAGTGATACTATCCAGGGCAGTGATACTGTCCAGGGCAGTGATACTATCCAGAACAGTGCTACTATCCAGAGCAGTGGTACTATCCAGGGCAGTGATACTATCCAGGGCAGTGATACTATCCAGAGTAGTGATACTATCCAGAGTAGTGGTACTATCCAGAGTAGTGATACTATCCAGAGCAGTGATACTATCCAGGGCAGTGATACTATCCAGAGCAGTGATACTATCCAGGGCAGTGATACTATCCAGAGTAGTGATACTATCCAGAGCAGTGATACTATCCAGAGCAGTGATACTATCCAGAGCAGTGATACTATCCAGGGCAGTGATACTATCCAGAGTAGTGATACTATCCAGAGCAGTGATACTATCCAGGGCAGTGATACTATCCAGAGCAGTGATACTATCCAGAGCAGTGATACTATACAGAGCAGTGATACTATCCAGGGTAGTGATACTATCCAGAACAGTGATACTATCCAGAGCAGTGATACTATCCAGAGCAGTGATACTATCCAGAACAGTGATACTATCCAGAACAGTGATACTATCCAAAGCAGTGATACTATCCAGAGCAGTGATACTATCCAGGGCAGTGATACTGTCCAGAACAGTGATACTATCCAGGGCAGTGATACTATCCAGAGCAGTGATACTATCCAGAACAGTGATACTATCCAGAGCAGTGATACTATCCAGAATAGTGATACTATCCAGAGCAGTGATACTATCCAGGGCAGTGGTACTATCCAGGGCAGTGATACTATCCAGGGCAGTGATACTATCCAGAGCAGTGATACTATCCAGGGCAGTGATACTATCCAGGGCAGTGATACTAGCAGTGATACTATCCAGAGCAGTGATACTATCCAGGGCAGTGATACTACCCAGAGCAGTGGTACTAGCCAGAGCAGTGATACTATCCAGAGCAGTGATACTATCCAGGGCAGTGATACTATCCAGAGCAGTGATACTATCCAGAGCAGTGATACTATCCAGGGCAGTGATACTATCCAGGGCAGTGATACTATCCAGGGCAGTAATACTATCCAGAGCAGTGATACTATCCAGGGCAATTATACTATCCAGGGCAGTGATACTATCCAGAGCAGTGATACTATCCAGGGCAGTGATACTATCCAGAGCAGTGATACTATCCAGGGCAGTGCTACTGTCCAGAACAGTGATACTATCCAGGGCAGTGATACTATCCAGAGCAGTGATACTATCCAGAACAGTGATACTATCCAGAGCAGTGAGACTATCCAGAACAGTGATACTATCCAGAGCAGTGGTACTATCCAGGGCAGTGATACTATCCAGGGCAGTGATACTATCCAGGGCAGTGATACTATCCAGGGTAGTGATACTAGCAGTGATACTATCCAGAGCAGTGATACTATCCAGGGCAGTGATACTATCCAGAGCAGTGATCCTTCTGCTCTGGTCCTTCTGTAGCTCAGTTGGTAGAGCATGGCGCTTGTAACGCCAGGGTAGTGGGTTCGATCCCCGGGACCACCCATACGTAGAATGTATGCACACATGACTGTAAGTCGCTTTGGATAAAAGCGTCTGCTAAATGGCATATATTATTATTATTATTATTATATATTATACTATCCAGGGCAGTGATACTATCCAGAGCAGTGATACTATCCAGAACAGTGATACTATCCAGAGCAGTGATACTATCCAGGGCAGTGATACTATCCAGAGTAGTGATACTATCCAGAGTAGTGATACTAGCCAGAGCAGTGATACTAGTAGTGATACTATCCAGAGTAGTGATACTATCCAGAGTAGTGATACTATCCAGGGCAGTGATACTATCCAGGGCAGTGATACTATCCAGAGCAGTGATACTATCCAGAGCAGTGATACTATCCAGAGCAGTGATACTATCCAGAACAGTGATACTATCCAGAGCAGTGATACTATCCAGAACAGTGATACTATCCACAACAGTGATACTATCCAAAGCAGTGATACTATCCAGAGCAGTGATACTATCCAGGGCAGTGATACTGTCCAGAACAGTGATACTATCCAGGGCAGTGATACTATCCAGAGCAGTGATACTATCCAGAGCAGTGATACTATCCAGAGCAGTGATACTATCCAGGGCAGTGATACTGTCCAGGGCAGTGATACTGTCCAGGGCAGTGATACTATCCAGAACAGTGCTACTATCCAGAGCAGTGGTACTATCCAGGGCAGTGATACTATCCAGGGCAGTGATACTATCCAGAGTAGTGATACTATCCAGGGCAGTGATACTATCCAGAGTAGTGGTACTATCCAGAGCAGTGATACTATCCAGAGCAGTGATACTATCCAGGGCAGTGATACTATCCAGAGCAGTGATACTATCCAGGGCAGTGATACTATCCAGAGTAGTGATACTATCCAGAGCAGTGATACTATCCAGAGCAGTGATACTATCCAGAGCAGTGATACTATCCAGAGCAGTGATACTATCCAGAGTAGTGATACTATCCAGAGCAGTGATACTATCCAGGGCAGTGATACTATCCAGAGCAGTGATACTATCCAGAGCAGTGATACTATACAGAGCAGTGATACTATCCAGGGTAGTGATACTATCCAGAACAGTGATACTATCCAGAGCAGTGATACTATCCAGAGCAGTGATACTATCCAGAGCAGTAATACTATCCAGGGCAGTGATACTATCCAGAGCAGTGATACTATCCAGAGCAGTGATACTATCCAGAGTAGTGATACTATCCAGAGTAGTGATACTATCCAGAGCAGTGATACTATCCAGAGCAGTGATACTATCCAGGGCAGTGATACTATCCAGGGCATTGATACTATCCAGAGTAGTGATACTTTCCAGGGCAGTGATACTATCCAGAACAGTGATACTATCCAGAACAGTGATACTATCCAAAGCAGTGATACTATCCAGAGCAGTGATACTATCCAGGGCAGTGATACTGTCCAGAACAGTGATACTATCCAGGGCAGTGATACTATCCAGAGCAGTGATACTATCCAGAACAGTGATACTATCCAGAGCAGTGATACTATCCAGAGCAGTGATACTATCCAGAGCAGTGATACTATCCAGGGCAGTGGTACTATCCAGGGCAGTGATACTATCCAGGGCAGTGATACTATCCAGAGCAGTGATACTATCCAGGGCAGTGATACTATCCAGGGCAGTGATACTAGCAGTGATACTATCCAGAGCAGTGATACTATCCAGGGCAATGATACTACCCAGAGCAGTGGTACTAGCCAGAGCAGTGATACTATCCAGAGCAGTGATACTATCCAGAGCAGTGATACTATCCAGAGCAGTGATACTATCCAGGGCAGTGATACTATCCAGGGCAGTGATACTATCCAGGGCAGTGATACTATCCAGAGCAGTGATACTATCCAGGGCAGTGATACTATCCAGAGCAGTGATACTATCCAGGGCAGTGATACTATCCAGAGCAGTGATACTATCCAGGGCAGTGATACTATCCAGGGCAGTGATACTATCCAGGGCAGTAATACTATCCAGAGCAGTGATACTATCCAGGGCAATTATACTATCCAGGGCAGTGATACTATCCAGAGCAGTGATACTATCCAGGGCAGTGATACTATCCAGAGCAGTGATACTATCCAGGGCAGTGATACTGTCCAGAACAGTGATACTATCCAGGGCAGTGATACTATCCAGAGCAGTGATACTATCCAGAACAGTGATACTATCCAGAGCAGTGATACTATCCAGAACAGTGATACTATCCAGAGCAGTGATACTATCCAGGGCAGTGGTACTATCCAGGGCAGTGATACTATCCAGAGCAGTGATACTATCCAGGGCAGTGATACTATCCAGGGTAGTGATACTAGCAGTGATACTATCCAGAGCAGTGATACTATCCAGGGCAGTGATACTACCCAGAGCAGTGGTACTAGCCAGAGCAGTGATACTATCCAGAGCAGTGATACTATCCAGGGCAGTGATACTATCCAGAGCAGTGATACTATCCAGGGCAGTGATACTATCCAGAGCAGTGATACTATCCAGGGCAGTGATACTATCCAGAGCAGTGATACTATCCAGAGCAGTGATACTATCCAGGGCAGTGATACTATCCAGAGCAGTGATACTATCCAGGGCAGTGATACTATCCAGGGCAGTGATACTATCCAGGGCAGTGATACTATCCAGGGCAGTGATACTATCCAGAGCAGTGATACTATCCAGGGCAGTGATACTATCCAGAGCAGTGATACTATCCAGAGCAGTGATACTATCCAGGGCAGTGATACTATCCAGAGCAGTGATACTATCCAGAACAGTGATACTATCCAGAGCAGTGATACTATCCAGGGCAGTGATACTATCCAGAGTAGTGATACTATCCAGAGTAGTGATACTAGCCAGAGCAGTGATACTAGTAGTGATACTATCCAGAGTAGTGATACTATCCAGAGTAGTGATACTATCCAGGGCAGTGATACTATCCAGAGCAGTGATACTATCCAGAGCAGTGATACTATCCAGAACAGTGATACTATCCAGAGCAGTGATACTATCCAGAGCAGTGATACTATCCAGAGCAGTGATACTATCCAGAGCAGTGATACTATCCAGGGCAGTGATACTATCCAGGGCAGTGATACTATCCAGAACAGTGATACTATCCAGAACAGTGATACTATCCAGAGCAGTAATACTATCCAGAGCAGTGATACTATCCAGGGCAGTGATACTATCCAGAACAGTGATACTATCCAGAACAGTGATACTATCCAGAGCAGTGATACTATCCAGAGCAGTAATACTATCCAGAGCAGTGATACTATCCAGGGCAGTGATACTATCCAGAGCAGTGATACTATCCAGAACAGTGATACTATCCAGAGTAGTGATACTATCCAGAGCAGTGATACTATCCAGGGCAGTGATACTATCCAGGGTAGTGATACTATCCAGGGTAGTGATACTATCCAGAGCAGTGATACTATCCAGAGCAGTGATACTATCCCAGAGCCAGTGCAGTGATACTCCAGAGCAGTGCCAGAGCAGTGATACTATCCAGAGCAGTGGATAGCCAGACTATCCAGAGCAGTGATACTATCCAGAGCAGTGGTACTAGCCAGAGCAGTGATACTATCCAGAGCAGTGATACTATCCAGAGCAGTGATACTATCCAGAGTAGTGATACTATCCAGGGCAGTGATACTATCCAGAGTAGTGATACTGTCCAGGGCAGTGATACTATCCAGAGCAGTGATACTATCCAGGGCAGTGATACTATCCAGGGCAGTGGTACTAGCCAGAGCAGTAGTGGTACTATCCAGAGCAGTGATACTAGCCAGAGCAGTGGTACTAGCCAGAGCAGTAGTGGTACTATCCAGAGCAGTGATACTAGCCAGGGCAGTGGTACTAGCCAGAGCAGTAGTGGTACTATCCAGAGCAGTGATACTAGCCAGAGCAGTGGTACTAGGACAGGACTGCCGCTCTCTCTCTCTACAGCCCGGTGGTGCTCTCTCTACGGCCTGGTGGTCTCCACTGCCACTCTGTCTACAGCCCGATGGTCTACACCACCTCTGCTCTCTCTACAGCCTGGTGGTCTCCACCGCCGCTCTCCCTCTACGGCCTGGTGGTCTCCACCACCGCTCTCTCTATAGCCCGGTGGTCTCCACCGCCGCTCTCTCTCTATAGCCCGGTGGTCTCCACCGCCACTCTCTCTCTATACGGCCTGGTGGTCTCCACCGCCGCTCTCTCTCTACAGCCTGGTGGCCTTCACCGCCGCTCTCTCTCTACAGCCTGGTGGTCTCCACCGCCGCTCTCTCTATACGGCCTGGTGGTCTCCACCGCCGCTCTCTCTCTCTACGGCCTGGTGGCCTCCACCGCCGCTCTCTCTCTCTATACGGCCTGGTGGTCTCCACCGCCGCTCTCTCTCTCTATACGGCCTGGTGGTCTCCACCGCCACTCTCTCTCTCTACGGCCTGGTGGTCTCCACCGCCGCTCTCTCTCTACAGCCTGGTGGTCTCCACCGCCGCTCTCTCTCTACGGCCTGGTGGTCTCCACCGCCGCTCTCTCTCTACAGCCCGGTGGTCTCCACCGCCGCTCTCTCTATACGGCCTGGTGGTCTCCACCGCCGCTCTCTCTCTACGGCCTGGTGGTCTCCACCGCCGCTCTCTCTCTACAGCCCGGTGGTCTCCACCGCCGCTCTCTCTATACGGCCTGGTGGTCTCCACCGCCGCTCTCTCTCTACAGCCTGGTGGCCTCCACCGCCGCTCTCTCTCTCTATACGGCCTGGTGGTCTCCACCGCCGCTCTCTCTCTCTATACGGCCTGGTGGTCTCCACCGCCACTCTCTCTCTCTATCCAGGGCAGTGATACTATCCAGGGCAGTGATACTATCCAGAGCAGTGATACTATCCAGGGCAGTGATACTATCCAGAGCAGTGATACTATCCAGGGCAGTGATACTATCCAGAGCAGTGATACTATCCAGGGCAGTGATACTATCCAGGGCAGTGATACTATCCAGGGCAGTGATACTATCCAGGGCAGTGATACTATCCAGGGCAGTAATACTATCCAGAGCAGTGATACTATCCAGGGCAATTATACTATCCAGGGCAGTGATACTATCCAGAGCAGTGATACTATCCAGGGCAGTGATACTATCCAGAGCAGTGATACTATCCAGGGCAGTGATACTGTCCAGAACAGTGATACTATCCAGGGCAGTGATACTATCCAGAGCAGTGATACTATCCAGAACAGTGATACTATCCAGAGCAGTGATACTATCCAGAACAGTGATACTATCCAGAGCAGTGATACTATCCAGGGCAGTGGTACTATCCAGGGCAGTGGTACTATCCAGGGCAGTGATACTATCCAGAGCAGTGATACTATCCAGAACAGTGATACTATCCAGAGCAGTGATACTATCCAGGGCAGTGATACTATCCAGAGTAGTGATACTATCCAGAGTAGTGATACTAGCCAGAGCAGTGATACTAGTAGTGATACTATCCAGAGTAGTGATACTATCCAGAGTAGTGATACTATCCAGGGCAGTGATACTATCCAGAGCAGTGATACTATCCAGAGCAGTGATACTATCCAGAACAGTGATACTATCCAGAGCAGTGATACTATCCAGAGCAGTGATACTATCCAGAGCAGTGATACTATCCAGAGCAGTGATACTATCCAGAGCAGTGATACTATCCAGGGCAGTGATACTATCCAGGGCAGTGATACTATCCAGAGCAGTGATACTATCCAGAACAGTGATACTATCCAGAACAGTGATACTATCCAGAGCAGTAATACTATCCAGAGCAGTGATACTATCCAGGGCAGTGATACTATCCAGAACAGTGATACTATCCAGAACAGTGATACTATCCAGAACAGTGATACTATCCAGAGCAGTGATACTATCCAGAGCAGTAATACTATCCAGAGCAGTGATACTATCCAGGGCAGTGATACTATCCAGAGCAGTGATACTATCCAGGGCAGTGATACTATCCAGGGTAGTGATACTATCCAGGGTAGTGATACTATCCAGAGCAGTGATACTATCCAGATCAGTGATACTATCCAGAGCAGTGGTACTAGCCAGAGCAGTGATACTATCCAGAGCAGTGATACTATCCAGAGCAGTGATACTATCCAGAGCAGTGGTACTAGCCAGAGCAGTGATACTATCCAGAGCAGTGATACTATCCAGAGTAGTGATACTATCCAGAGTAGTGATACTATCCAGGGCAGTGATACTATCCAGAGTAGTGATACTGTCCAGGGCAGTGATACTATCCAGAGCAGTGATACTATCCAGGGCAGTGATACTATCCAGGGCAGTGGTACTAGCCAGAGCAGTAGTGGTACTATCCAGAGCAGTGATACTAGCCAGAGCAGTGGTACTAGCCAGAGCAGTAGTGGTACTATCCAGAGCAGTGATACTAGCCAGGGCAGTGGTACTAGCCAGAGCAGTAGTGGTACTATCCAGAGCAGTGATACTAGCCAGAGCAGTGGTACTAGGACAGGACTGCCGCTCTCTCTCTCTACAGCCCGGTGGTGCTCTCTCTACGGCCTGGTGGTCTCCACCGCCACTCTCTCTCTACGGCCTGGTGGTCTCCACCACCGCTCTCTCTCTACAGCCTGGTGGTCTCCACCGCCGCTCTCTCTCTACAGCCCGGTGGTCTCCACCGCCGCTCTCTCTATACGGCCTGGTGGTCTCCACCGCCGCTCTCTCTCTACGGCCTGGTGGTCTCCACCGCCGCTCTCTCTATACGGCCTGGTGGTCTCCACCGCCGCTCTCTCTCTACAGCCCGGTGGTCTCCACCGCCGCTCTCTCTCTACAGACCGGTGGTCTCCACCGCCACTCTCTCTCTATACGGCCTGGTGGTCTCCACCGCCGCTCTCTCTCTACAGCCTGGTGGCCTTCACCGCCGCTCTCTCTCTACAGCCTGGTGGTCTCCACCGCCGCTCTCTCTATACGGCCTGGTGGTCTCCACCGCCGCTCTCTCTCTACGGCCTGGTGGCCTCCACCGCCGCTCTCTCTCTCTATACGGCCTGGTGGTCTCCACCGCCGCTCTCTCTCTATACGGCCTGGTGGTCTCCACCGCCACTCTCTCTCTCTACGGCCTGGTGGTCTCCACCGCCGCTCTCTCTCTACAGCCTGGTGGTCTCCACCGCCGCTCTCTCTCTACGGCCTGGTGGTCTCCACCGCCGCTCTCTCTCTACAGCCCGGTGGTCTCCACCGCCGCTCTCTCTATACGGCCTGGTGGTCTCCACCGCCGCTCTCTCTCTACGGCCTGGTGGTCTCCACCGCCGCTCTCTCTCTACAGCCCGGTGGTCTCCACCGCCGCTCTCTCTATACGGCCTGGTGGTCTCCACCGCCGCTCTCTCTCTACAGCCTGGTGGCCTCCACCGCCGCTCTCTCTCTCTATACGGCCTGGTGGTCTCCACCGCCGCTCTCTCTCTCTATACGGCCTGGTGGTCTCCACCGCCACTCTCTCTCTCTATCCAGGGCAGTGATACTATCCAGGGCAGTGATACTATCCAGAGCAGTGATACTATCCAGGGCAGTGATACTATCCAGAGCAGTGATACTATCCAGGGCAGTGATACTATCCAGAGCAGTGATACTATCCAGGGCAGTGATACTATCCAGGGCAGTGATACTATCCAGGGCAGTGATACTATCCAGGGCAGTGATACTATCCAGGGCAGTAATACTATCCAGAGCAGTGATACTATCCAGGGCAATTATACTATCCAGGGCAGTGATACTATCCAGAGCAGTGATACTATCCAGGGCAGTGATACTATCCAGAGCAGTGATACTATCCAGGGCAGTGATACTGTCCAGAACAGTGATACTATCCAGGGCAGTGATACTATCCAGAGCAGTGATACTATCCAGAACAGTGATACTATCCAGAGCAGTGATACTATCCAGAACAGTGATACTATCCAGAGCAGTGATACTATCCAGGGCAGTGGTACTATCCAGGGCAGTGGTACTATCCAGGGCAGTGATACTATCCAGAGCAGTGATACTATCCAGAACAGTGATACTATCCAGAGCAGTGATACTATCCAGGGCAGTGATACTATCCAGAGTAGTGATACTATCCAGAGTAGTGATACTAGCCAGAGCAGTGATACTAGTAGTGATACTATCCAGAGTAGTGATACTATCCAGAGTAGTGATACTATCCAGGGCAGTGATACTATCCAGAGCAGTGATACTATCCAGAGCAGTGATACTATCCAGAGCAGTGATACTATCCAGAGCAGTGATACTATCCAGAGCAGTGATACTATCCAGAGCAGTGATACTATCCAGAGCAGTGATACTATCCAGGGCAGTGATACTATCCAGGGCAGTGATACTATCCAGAGCAGTGATACTATCCAGAACAGTGATACTATCCAGAACAGTGATACTATCCAGAGCAGTAATACTATCCAGAGCAGTGATACTATCCAGGGCAGTGATACTATCCAGAACAGTGATACTATCCAGAACAGTGATACTATCCAGAACAGTGATACTATCCAGAGCAGTGATACTATCCAGAGCAGTAATACTATCCAGAGCAGTGATACTATCCAGGGCAGTGATACTATCCAGAGCAGTGATACTATCCAGGGCAGTGATACTATCCAGGGTAGTGATACTATCCAGGGTAGTGATACTATCCAGAGCAGTGATACTATCCAGATCAGTGATACTATCCAGAGCAGTGGTACTAGCCAGAGCAGTGATACTATCCAGAGCAGTGATACTATCCAGAGCAGTGGTACTAGCCAGAGCAGTGATACTATCCAGAGCAGTGATACTATCCAGAGTAGTGATACTATCCAGAGTAGTGATACTATCCAGGGCAGTGATACTATCCAGAGTAGTGATACTGTCCAGGGCAGTGATACTATCCAGAGCAGTGATACTATCCAGGGCAGTGATACTATCCAGGGCAGTGGTACTAGCCAGAGCAGTAGTGGTACTATCCAGAGCAGTGATACTAGCCAGAGCAGTGGTACTAGCCAGAGCAGTAGTGGTACTATCCAGAGCAGTGATACTAGCCAGGGCAGTGGTACTAGCCAGAGCAGTAGTGGTACTATCCAGAGCAGTGATACTAGCCAGAGCAGTGGTACTAGGACAGGACTGCCGCTCTCTCTCTCTACAGCCCGGTGGTGCTCTCTCTACGGCCTGGTGGTCTCCACCGCCACTCTGTCTACAGCCCGATGGTCTACACCACCTCTGCTCTCTCTACAGCCTGGTGGTCTCCACCGCCGCTCTCTCTCTACGGCCTGGTGGTCTCCACCACCGCTCTCTCTCTACAGCCTGGTGGTCTCCACCGCCGCTCTCTCTCTACAGCCCGGTGGTCTCCACCGCCGCTCTCTCTATACGGCCTGGTGGTCTCCACCGCCGCTCTCTCTCTACGGCCTGGTGGTCTCCACCGCCGCTCTCTCTATACGGCCTGGTGGTCTCCACCGCCGCTCTCTCTCTACAGCCCGGTGGTCTCCACCGCCGCTCTCTCTCTACAGCCTGGTGGTCTCCACCGCCGCTCTCTCTCTACAGACCGGTGGTCTCCACCGCCGCTCTCTCTATACGGCCTGGTGGTCTCCACCGCCGCTCTCTCTCTACAGCCTGGTGGTCTCCACCGCCGCTCTCTCTATACGGCCTGGTGGTCTCCACCGCCGCTCTCTCTCTACAGCCTGGTGGCCTCCACCGCCGCTCTCTCTCTCTATACGGCCTGGTGGTCTCCACCGCCGCTCTCTCTCTCTATACGGCCTGGTGGTCTCCACCGCCACTCTCTCTCTCTACGGCCTGGTGGCCTCCACCGCCGCTCTCTCTCTACGGCCTGGTGGTCTCCACCGCCGCTCTCTCTCTACGGCCTGGTGGTCTCCACCGCCGCTCTCTCTCTACGGCCTGGTGGTCTCCACCGCCGCTCTCTCTCTCTATACGGCCTGGTGGTCTCCACCGCCGCTCTCTCTCTCTATACGGCCTGGTGGTCTCCACCGCCACTCTCTCTCTCTACGGCCTGGTGGCCTCCACCGCCGCTCTCTCTATACGGCCTGGTGGTCTCCACCGCCGCTCTCTCTATACGGCCCGATGGTCTCCACCGCCGCTCTCTCTCTACGGCCTGGTGGTCTCCACCGCCGCTCTCTCTCTACAGCCTGGTGGTCTCCACCGCCGCTCTCTCTCTACAGCCTGGTGGTCTCCACCGCCGCTCTCTCTCTACAGCCTGGTGGTCTCCACCGCCGCTCTCTCTCTACGGCCTGGTGGTCTCCACCGCCGCTCTCTCTCTATACGGCCTGGTGGTCTCCACCGCCGCTCTCTCTCTATACGGCCTGGTGGTCTCCACCGCCGCTCTCTCTCTACAGCCTGGTGGTCTCCACCGCCACTCTCTCTCTCTACAGCCCGGTGGTCTCCACCGCCGCTCTCTCTCTATACGGCCCGGTGGTCTCCACTGCCGCTCTCTCTCTATACGGCCTGGTGGTCTCCACCGCCGCTCTCTCTCTACAGCCTGGTGGTCTCCACCGCCACTCTCTCTCTCTACAGCCCGGTGGTCTCCACCGCCACTCTCTCTCTCTACAGCCCGGTGGTCTCCACCGCCGCTCTCTCTCTACAGCCAGGTGGTCTCCACCGCCGCTCTCTCTCTACAGCCAGGTGGTCTCCACCGCCGCTCTCTCTCTATACGGCCTGGTGGTCTCCACCGCCGCTCTCTCTCTACGGCCTGGTGGTCTCCACCGCCACTCCCTCTATACGGCCTGGTGGTCTCCACCGCCGCTCTCTCTATACGGCCTGGTGGTCTCCACCGCCACTCTCTCTCTCTACGGCCTGGTGGTCTCCACCGCCGCTCTCTCTCTACGGCCTGGTCGTCTCCACCGCCACTCTCTCTCTACGGCCTGGTGGTCTCCACCGCCGCTCTCTCTCTACGGCCTGGTGGTCTCCACCGCCGCTCTCTCTCTACAGCCTGGTGGTCTCCACCGCCACTCTCTCTCTCTACAGCCCGGTGGTCTCCACCGCCACTCTCTCTCTCTACAGCCCGGTGGTCTCCACCGCCGCTCTCTCTCTACAGCCAGGTGGTCTCCACCGCCGCTCTCTCTCTATACGGCCTGGTGGTCTCCACCGCCGCTCTCTCTCTACGGCCTGGTGGTCTCCACCGCCACTCCCTATATACGGCCTGGTGGTCTCCACCGCCGCTCTCTCTATACGGCCTGGTGGTCTCCACCGCCACTCTCTCTCTCTACGGCCTGGTGGTCTCCACCGCCGCTCTCTCTCTACGGCCTGGTGGTCTCCACCGCCACTCTCTCTCTACGGCCTGGTGGTCTCCACCGCCGCTCTCTCTCTACGGCCTGGTGGTCTCCACCGCCGCTCTCTCTCTACAGCCTGGTGGCCTCCACCGCCGCTCTCTCTCTACGGCCTGGTGGCCTCCACCGCCGCTCTCTCTCTACGGCCTGGTGGTCTCCACCGCCGCTCTCTCTCTACGGCCTGGTGGTCTCCACCGCCGCTCTCTCCATACAGCCTGGTGGTCTCCACCGCCACTCTCTCCATACAGCCTGGTGGTCTCCACCGCCGCTCTCTCTCTACGGCCTGGTGGTCTCCACCGCCGCTCTCTCTCTACGGCCTGGTGGTCTCCACCGCCGCTCTCTCTATACGGCCTGGTGGTCTCCACCACCGCTCTCTCTCTACGGCCTGGTGGTCTCCACCGCCGCTCTCTCTCTACGGCCTGGTGGTCTCCACCACCGCTCTCTCTATACGGCCTGGTGGTGTCCACCACCGCTCTCTCTATACAGCCTGGTGGTCTCCACCACCGCTCTCTCTCTACGGCCTGGTGGTCTCCACCGCCGCTCTCTCTACAGCCTGGTGGTCTCCACCGCCGTTCTCTCTATACAGCCTGGTGGTCTCCACCGCCGCTCTCTCTCTACAGCCTGGTGGTCTCCACCGCCGCTCTCTCTCTACAAGCCCGGTCAGAGACAAAGCAACAACGAATATTGCACACAGTGGTGCAGTAGGACCCAAATATTCACCACGGACTGTATCTCCACTTCTCCACCAACTAAAAGCACTGGAGATGAAGCTAGTGAGTGAGGAAACATCTGAAGGGAGGAACTAGAGACTGACTGACCTGTCCCTGTCTCCAACACTCTCTGAACAGCTTCCAGTTGCCAGGGTGTCGATGGTCTTTCAGCCAGAGCAGTCTGCGATCATACAACCAGCAGTGGGGGATGTCAGCATGGAGCTGCAGGGCCTTCTCTAGCTGAGGCTTGGGTTCAGGAAGCTCTTCTGTCCCCGTCCCAGGCTTAGGACCTGTCCCAGTCCCAGGCTTAGGACCTGTCCCAGTCCCAGGGTTAGGACCTGTCCCAGTCCCAGGGTTAGGACCTGTCCCCATCCCAGGCTTAGGACCTGTCCCCGTCCCAGGGTTAGGACCTGTCCCCGTCCCGGGCTTAGGACCTGTCACAGGGTTAGGACCTGTCCCCATCCCAGGCTTCGGACCTGTCCCAGTCCCAGGGTGAGGACCTGGACCTGTCCCAGGGTTAGGACCTGTCCCCGTCCCAGGCTTAGGACCTGTCCCCGTCCCAGGCTTAGGACCTGTCCCCGTCCCAGGCTGCTTCTTCCTCTCGATCCTCTCTGTCTTCACCTCCCTGTCCTCTGTGGTGGTGGTGGCCTCCAGCTTCAGACTCAGCTTGGCTCCTCGGCTGGCAGGGATTTTGTTCTCCACCACGGACGCGATGATGTCATCCAGGATGTTGGGCATGCTACGGCCGCTCTTCCCCATCTGGAGAGGAGAGATACAGCATCAGAACATGTGAATCAGTATGTTGAAATAATACCGTGTTATTCCCTCCATACAGCAAGATAATGGTGGACTGGGTGTGTGTCTCTCTGTCCCGGGCCACGTACCTGTGCTGCGGTGGAGTATACAGGAGTGAAGGCCATGCCAGCATCAGTAGAGCCCAGACGGAGTTTACCAGCGGTGGTCGTCAGGAGGTCTCTTAGAGTAGAGCCCTGTTCTGTGATGTTAGACACCAGGCTAGACGCTTTACAATGGAGAGACTCCAGGCTACTGACCTTCTCCTCCTTGGCCACCTTACCCAGAGGAGACTCCTTGTTTTCTACACCAGAGACAAGACATATCAGTCACAATACAACATCATCACACCGGTCACAACTAACCTCTGGAGATATCTGGTATTTATCATCATCACACCAGTAATAACTAACCTCTGGAGATATCTGGTATTTATCATCATCACACCAGTAATAACTAACCTCTAGAGATATCTGGTATTTATCATCATCACACCAGTAATAACTAACCTCTGGAGATATCTGGTATTTATCATCATCATCACACCAGTAACAACTAACCTCTGGAGATATCTGGTATGTATCATCATCACACCAGTAATAACTAACCTCTAGAGATATCTGGTATTTATCATCATCACACCAGTAATAACTAACCTCTAGAGATATCTGGTATTTATCATCATCACACCAGTAATAACTAACCTCTAGAGATATCTGGTATTTATCATCATCACACCAGTAATAACTAACCTCTGGAGATATCTGGTATTTATCATCATCACACCAGTAACAACTAACCTCTAGAGATATCTGGTATTTATCATCATCACACCAGTAATAACTAACCTCTGGAGATATCTGGTATTTATCATCATCACACCAGTAATAACTAAACTCTGGAGATATCTGGTATTTATCATCATCACACCAGTAATAACTAACCTCTGGAGATATCTGGTATTTATCATCATCACACCAGTAATAACTAACCTCTGGAGATATCTGGTATTTATCATCATCACACCAGTAATAACTAACCTCTGGAGATATCTGGTATTTATCATCATCACACCAGTAATAACTAACCTCTGGAGATATCTGGTATTTATCATCATCACACCAGTAATAACTAACCTCTGGAGATATCTGGTATTTATCATCATCACACCAGTAATAACTAACCTCTAGAGATATCTGGTATTTATCATCATCACACCAGTAATAACTAACCTCTGGAGATATCTGGTATTTATCATCATCACACCAGTAATAACTAACCTCTAGAGATATCTGGTATTTATCATCATCACACCAGTAATAACTAACCTCTAGAGATATCTGGTATTTATCATCATCACACCAGTAATAACTAACCTCTGGAGATATCTGGTATTTATCATCATCACACCAGTAATAACTAACCTCTGGAGATATCTGGTATTTATCATCATCACACCAGTAATAACTAACCTCTGGAGATATCTGGTATTTATCATCATCACACCAGTAATAACTAACCTCTGGAGATATCTGGTATTTATCAGTAATAACTAAGCATTACGCTGCTGTATAACTACAGTCATACTGAACCCTAAACAGGAGGGTTGGAACGCTGCTGTATAACTACAGTCATACTGAGCCCTAAACAGGAGGGTTGGAACTCTGCTGTATAACTACAGTCATACTGAACCCTAAACAGGAGGGTTGGAACGCTGCTGTATAACTACAGTCATACTGAGCCCTAAACAGGAGGGTTGGAACTCTGCTGTATAACTACAGTCATACTGAACCCTAAACAGGAGGGTTGGAACGTTGCTGTATAACTACAGTCATACTGAGCCCTAAACAGGAGGGTTGGAACGCTGCTGTATAACTACAGTCATACTGAACCCTAAACAGGAGGGTTGGAACGCTGCTGTATAACTACAGTCATACTGAGCCCTAAACAGGAGGGTTGGAACTCTGCTGTATAACTACAGTCATACTGAGCCCTAAACAGGAGGGTTGGAACGCTGCTGTATAACTACAGTCATACTGAACCCTAAACAGGAGGGTTGGAACGCTGCTGTATAACTACAGTCATACTGAGCCCTAAACAGGAGGGTTGGAACTCTGCTGTATAACTACAGTCATACTGAGCCCTAAACAGGAGGGTTGGAACGCTGCTGTATAACTACAGTCATACTGAACCCTAAACAGGAGGGTTGGAACGCTGCTGTATGAGCCCTAAACAGGAGGGTTGGAACTCTGCTACAGTCATACTGAGCCCTAAACAGGAGGGTTGGAACGCTGCTGTATAACTACAGTCATACTGAGCCCTAAACAGGAGGGTTGGAACGCTGCTGTATAACTAAACAGTCATACTGAACCCTAAACAGGAGGGTTGGAACGCTGCTGTATAACTACAGTCATACTGAGCCCTAAACAGGAGGGTTGGAACTCTGCTGTATAACTACAGTCATACTGAGCCCTAAACAGGAGGGTTGGAACGCTGCTGTATAACTACAGTCATACTGAGCCCTAAACAGGAGGGTTGGAACTCTGCTGTATAACTACAGTCATACTGAGCCCTAAACAGGAGGGTTGGAACGCTGCTGTATAACTACAGTCATACTGAGCCCTAAACAGGAGGGTTGGAACGCTGCTGTATAACTACAGTCATACTGAGCCCTAAACAGGAGGGTTGGAACTCTGCTGTATAACTACAGTCATACTGAACCCTAAACAGGAGGGTTGGATCTCTGCTGTATAACTACAGTCATACTGAGCCCTAAACAGGAGGGTTGGAACTCTGCTGTATAACTACAGTCATACTGAGCCCTAAACAGGAGGGTTGGAACTCTGCTGTATAACTACAGTCATACTGAGCCCTAAACAGGAGGGTTGGAACTCTGCTGTATAACTACAGTCATACTGAGCCCTAAACAGGAGGGTTGGAACGCTGCTGTATAACTACAGTCATACTGAGCCCTAAACAGGAGGGTTGGAACGCTGCTGTATAACTACAGTCATACTGAGCCCTAAACAGGAGGGTTGGAACTCTGCTGTATAACTACAGTCATACTGAGCCCTAAACAGGAGGGTTGGAACTCTGCTGTATAACTACAGTCATACTGAGCCCTAAACAGGAGGGTTGGAACGCTGCTGTATAACTACAGTCATACTGAGCCCTAAACAGGAGGGTTGGAACTCTGCTGTATAACTACAGTCATACTGAGCCCTAAACAGGAGGGTTGGAACTCTGCTGTATAACTACAGTCATACTGAGCCCTAAACAGGAGGGTTGGAACGCTGCTGTATAACTACAGTCATACTGAGCCCTAAACAGGAGGGTTGGAACTCTGCTGTATAACTACAGTCATACTGAGCCCTAAACAGGAGGGTTGGAACGCTGCTGTATAACTACAGTCATACTGAGCCCTAAACAGGAGGGTTGGAACGCTGCTGTATAACTACAGTCATACTGAACCCTAAACAGGAGGGTTGGAACGCTGCTGTATAACTACAGTCATACTGAGCCCTAAACAGGAGGGTTGGAACGCTGCTGTATAACTACAGTCATACTGAGCCCTAAACAGGAGGGTTGGAACTCTGCTGTATAACTACAGTCATACTGAACCCTAAACAGGAGGGTTGGAACGCTGCTGTATAACTACAGTCATACTGAGCCCTAAACAGGAGGGTTGGAACGCTGCTGTATAACTACAGTCATACTGAGCCCTAAACAGGAGGGTTGGAACGCTGCTGTATAACTACAGTCATACTGAGCCCTAAACAGGAGGGTTGGAACTCTGCTGTATAACTACAGTCATACTGAGCCCTAAACAGGAGGGTTGGAACTCTGCTGTATAACTACAGTCATACTGAGCCCTAAACAGGAGGGTTGGAACATACTGAGCTGCTGTATAACTACAGTCATACTGAGCCCTAAACAGGAGGGTTGGAACTCTGCTGTATAACTACAGTCATACTGAGCCCTAAACAGGAGGGTTGGAACTCTGCTGTATAACTACAGTCATACTGAGCCCTAAACAGGAGGGTTGGAACTCTGCTGTATAACTACAGTCATACTGAGCCCTAAACAGGAGGGTTGGAACTCTGCTGTATAACTACAGTCATACTGAGCCCTAAACAGGAGGGTTGGAACTCTGCTGTATAACTACAGTCATACTGAGCCCTAAACAGGAGGGTTGGAACGCTGCTATATAACTACAGTCATACTGAGCCCTAAACAGGAGGGTTGAGCTGCCTACAGTCAACTGAGCCCTAAACAGGAGCTGGTTGGCCCTAAACAGGAGGGTTGGCTGCTGTATAACTACAGTCATACTGAGCCCTAAACAGGAGGGTTGGAACGCTGCTGTATAACTACAGTCATACTGAGCCCTAAACAGGAGGGTTGGAACTCTGCTGTATAACTACAGTCATACTGAGCCCTAAACAGGAGGGTTGGAACTCTGCTGTATAACTACAGTCATACTGAACCCTAAACAGGAGGGTTGGAACGCTGCTGTATAACTACAGTCATACTGAGCCCTAAACAGGAGGGTTGGAACGCTGCTGTATAACTACAGTCATACTGAGCCCTAAACAGGAGGGTTGGAACGCTGCTGTATAACTACAGTCATACTGAGCCCTAAACAGGAGGGTTGGAACTCTGCTGTATAACTACAGTCATACTGAGCCCTAAACAGGAGGGTTGGAACGCTGCTGTATAACTACAGTCATACTGAGCCCTAAACAGGAGGGTTGGAACTCTGCTGTATAACTACAGTCATACTGAACCCTAAACAGGAGGGTTGGAACTCTGCTGTATAACTACAGTCATACTGAACCCTAAACAGGAGGGTTGGAACTCTGCTGTATAACTACAGTCATACTGAACCCTAAACAGGAGGGTTGGAACGCTGCTGTATAACTACAGTCATACTGAACCCTAAACAGGAGGGTTGGAGGGTTGGAACGTTCTCAGCAGGCCGGGCTAACAGTCAGACTGACCAGCAGACAGAGTGCGCTACCGTGATGTACCTTTCTTGTCTTCCCGTGACTTCTGTTCAGTCAGGTCAGCCAGGAAGTGGAGAGGGCTCTGGGACTCCGGGGAGTCAGTTTGGAGTCAGAGGAGGGGTCCGAGGCAGGGCTGGAGCCTCCGTTAGTCTCAGCTTTACCCTGGATGGGGTTCAGCTGCCCAGGCTCTGTCTTCACGTTACATAGAGAGATCTTGTTGCTGTGGTTTAACACGTTCTGGAGAACCTGACCAGGAGAGACAGGTCAACAACAACACATCACAGACTACACAGGTCAACAACAACACATCACAGACTACACAGGTCAACAACAACACATCACAGACTACACAGGTCAACAACAACACATCACAGACTACACAGGTCAACAACAACACATCACAGACTACACAGGTCAACAACAACACATCACAGACTACACAGGTCAACAACAACACATCACAGACTACACAGGTCAACAACAACACATCACAGACTACACAGGTCAACAACAACACATCACAGACTACACAGGTCAACAACAACACATCACAGACTCACAGACAGGTCAACAACAACACATCACAGACTACACAGGTCAACAACAACACATCACAGACTACACAGGTCAACAACAACACATCACAGACTACACAGGTCAACAACAACACATCACAGACTACACAGGTCAACAACAACACATCACAGACTACACAGGTCAACAACACAGAACACATCACAGACTACACAGGTCAACAACAACACATCACAGACTACACAGGTCAACAACAACACATCACAGACTACACAGGTCAACAACAACACATCACAGACTACACAGGTCAACAACAACACATCACAGACTACACAGGTCAACAACAACACATCACAGACTACACAGGTCAACAACAACACATCACAGACTACACAGGTCAACAACAACACATCACAGACTACACAGGTCAACAACAACACATCACAGACTACACAGGTCAACAACAACACATCACAGACTACACAGGTCAACAACAACACATCACAGACTACACAGGTCAACAACAACACATCACAGACTACACAGGTCAACAACAACACATCACAGACTACACAGGTCAACAACAACACATCACAGACTCACACACAGGTCAACAACAACACATCACAGACTACACAGGTCAACAACAACACATCACAGACTACACAGGTCAACAACAACACATCACAGACTACACAGGTCAACAACAACACATCACAGACTACACAGGTCAACAACAACACATCACAGACTACACAGGTCAACAACAACACATCACAGACTACATCACAGGTCAAGGTCAACAACAACACATCACAGACTACACAGGTCAACAACAACACATCACAGACTACACAGGTCAACAACAACACATCACAGACTACACAGGTCAACAACAACACATCACAGACTACACAGGTCAACAACAACACATCACAGACACAGACTACACAGGTCAACAACAACACATCACAGACTACACAGGTCAACAACAACACATCACAGACTACACAGGTCAACAACAACACATCACAGACTACACAGGTCAACAACAACACATCACAGACTACACAGGTCAACAACAACACATCACAGACTACACAGGTCAACAACAACACATCACAGACTACACAGGTCAACAACAACACATCACAGACTACACAGGTCAACAACAACACATCACAGACTACACAGGTCAACAACAACACATCACAGACTACACAGGTCAACAACAACACATCACAGACTACACAGGTCAACAACAACACATCACAGACTACACAGGTCAACAACAACACATCACAGACTACACAGGTCAACAACAACACATCACAGACTACACAGGTCAACAACAACACATCACAGACTACACAGGTCAACAACAACACATCACAGACTACACAGGTCAACAACAACACATCACAGACTACACAGGTCACACAACAACACATCACAGACTACACAGGTCAACAACAACACATCACAGACTACACAGGTCAACAACAACACATCACAGACTACACAGGTCACAACACATCACAGACTACACAGGTCAACAACACACATCACAGACTACACAGGTCAACAACAACACATCACAGACTACACAGGTCAACAACAACACATCACAGACTACACAGGTCAACAACAATCACATACACAGACTACACACAGGTCAACAACAACACATCACAGACTACACAGGTCAACAACAACACATCACAGACTACACAGGTCAACAACAACACATCACAGACTACACAGGTCAACAACAACACATCACAGACTACACAGGTCAACAACAACACATCACAGACTACACAGGTCAACAACAACACATCACAGACTACACAGGTCAACAACAACACATCACAGACTACACAGGTCAACAACAACACATCACAGACTACACAGGTCAACAACAACACATCACAGACTACACAGGTCAACAACAACACATCACAGACTACACAGGTCAACAACAACACATCACAGACTACACAGGTCAACAACAACACATCACAGACTACACAGGTCAACAACAACACATCACAGACTACACAGGTCAACAACAACACATCACAGACTACACAGGTCATCACAACAACACATCACAGACTACACAGGTCAACAACAACACATCACAGACTACACAGGTCAACAACAACACATCACAGACTACACAGGTCAACAACAACACATCACAGACTACACAGGTCAACAACAACACATCACAGACTACACAGGTCAACAACAACACATCACAGACTACACAGGTCAACAACAACACATCACAGACTACACAGGTCAACAACAACACATCACAGACTACACAGGTCAACAACAACACATCACAGACTACACAGGTCAACAACAACACATCACAGACTACACAGGTCAACAACAACACATCACAGACTACACAGGTCAACAACAACACATCACAGACTACACAGGTCAACAACAACACATCACAGACTACACAGGTCAACAACAACACATCACAGACTACACAGGTCAACAACAACACATCACAGACTACACAGGTCAACAACAACACATCACAGACTACACAGGTCAACAACAACACATCACAGACTACACAGGTCAACAACAACACATCACAGACTACACAGGTCAACAACAACACATCACAGACACACTGGTCAACAACAACACATCACAGACACACTGTTCAACAGACTACACCGAGCTCTAACAAGTCTACATTACTGAGCTAACAAAGGTCTAACTGGTCTATATTACTGAGCTAACAGACAGAGCACTAACTAGTCTACATTACTGAGCTAACAGAGCTCTAACTAGTCTACATTACTGAGCTAACAGACAGAGCTCTAACTAGTCTATATTACTGAGCTAACAGACAGAGGTCTAACTAGTCTATATTACTGAGCTAACAGACAGAGCTCTAACTAGTCTATATTACTGAGCTAACAGAGGTCTAACTAGTCTATATTACTGAGCTAACAGACAGAGCTCTAACTAGTCTATATTACTGAGCTAACAGAGGTCTAACTAGTCTATATTACTGAGCTAACAGACAGAGGTCTAACTAGTCTATATTACTGAGCTAACAGAGGTCTAACTAGTCTACATTACTGAGCTAACAGACAGAGCTCTAACTAGTCTATATTACTGAGATAACAGAGGTCTAACTAGTCTATATTACTGAGCTAACAGAGCTCTAACTAGTCTATATTACTGAGCTAACAGACAGAGCTCTAGATTCCAGAGCAGGACAGAGGATGGGTTTGGCAGTACTGGGTTTGGCAGTACTGGGTTTGGCAATACTGGGTTTGGCAGTACTGGGTTTGGCAGTACTGGGTCTGGCAATACTGGGTTTGGCAATACTGGGTTTGGCAATACTGGGTTTGGCAATACTGGGTTTGGCAATACTGGGTTTGGCAATACTGGGTTTGGCAGTACTGGGTTTGGCAGTACTGGGTTTGGCAATACTGGGTTTGGCAATACTGGGTTTGGCAATACTGGGTTTGGCAGTACTGGGTTTGGCAATACTGGGTTTGGCAATACTGGGTTTGGCAATACTGGGTTTGGCAGTACTGGGTTTGGCAGTACTGGGTTTGGCAGGACTGGGTTTGGCAGGACTGGGTTTGGCAGTACTGGGTTTGGCAGTACTGGGTTTGGCAATACTGGGTTTGGCAGTACTGGGTTTGGCAGTACTGGGTCTGGCAATACTGGGTTTGGCAATACTGGGTTTGGCAGTACTGGGTCTGGCAATACTGGGTTTGGCAATACTGGGTTTGGCAGTACTGGGTTTGGCAGTACTGGGTTTGGCAATACTGGGTTTGGCAATACTGGGTTTGGCAATACTGGGTTTGGCAATACTGGGTACTGGGTCTTGGCAATACTGGGTTTGGCAATACTGGGTTTGGCAGTACTGGGTCTGGCAATACTGGGTTTGGCAGTACTGGGTTTGGCAGGACTGGGTTTGGCAGGACTGGGTTTGGCAGGACTGGGTTTGGCAGTACTGGGTTTGGCAGTACTGGGTTTGGCAGTACTGGGTTTGGCAGTACTGGGTTTGGCAGTCTGGCAATACTGGGTTTGGCAATACTGGGTTTGGCAGTACTGGGTCTGGCAATACTGGGTTTGGCAATACTGGGTTTGGCAGTACTGGGTTTGGCAGTACTGGGTTTGGCAATACTGGGTTTGGCAATACTGGGTTTGGCAATACTGGGTTTGGCAGTACTGGGTTTGGCAATACTGGGTTTGGCAATACTGGGTTTGGCAGTACTGGGTTTGGCAGTACTGGGTTTGGCAATACTGGGTTTGGCAATACTGGGTTTGGCAATACTGGGTTTGGCAATACTGGGTTTGGCAGTACTGGGTTTGGCAGTACTGGGTTTGGCAGGACTGGGTTTGGCAGGACTTGGTTTGGGTTTGGCAGTACTGGGTTTGGCAGTACTGGGTTTGGCAGTACTGGGTTTGGCAGTACTGGGTTTGGCAGGACTGGGTTTGGGTTTGGCAGTACTGGGTTTGGCAGTACTGGGTTTGGCAGTACTGGGTTTGGCAGTACTGGGTTTGGCAGTACTGGGTTTGGCAGTACTGGGTTTGGGTTTGGCAGTACTGGGTTTGGCAGTACTGGGTTTGGCAGTACTGGGTTTGGCAATACTGGGTTTGGCAATACTGGGTTTGGCAATACTGGGTTTGGCAGTACTGGGTTTGGCAGTACTGGGTTTGGCAATACTGGGTTTGGCAATACTGGGTTTGGCAGTACTGGGTTTGGCAGTACTGGGTTTGGCAATACTGGGTTTGGCAATACTGGGTTTGGCAATACTGGGTTTGGCAGTACTGGGTTTGGCAGTACTGGGTTTGGCAGGACTGGGTTTGGCAGGACTGGGTTTGGCAGTACTGGGTTTGGCAGTACTGGGTTTGGCAGTACTGGGTTTGGCAGTACTGGGTTTGGCAGTACTGGGTTTGGCAATACTGGGTCTGGCAATACTGGGTTTGGCAGTACTGGGTTTGGCAATACTGGGTTTGGCAATACTGGGTTTGGCAGTACTGGGTTTGGCAGTACTGGGTTTGGCAATACTGGGTTTGGCAATACTGGGTTTGGCAATACTGGGTTTGGCAATACTGGGTTTGGCAGTACTGGGTCTGGCAATACTGGGTTTGGCAATACTGGGTTTGGCAGTACTGGGTTTGGCAGTACTGGGTTTGGCAGTACTGGGTTTGGCAGGACTGGGTTTGGCAGGACTGGGTTTGGCAGTACTGGGTTTGGCAGTACTGGGTTTGGCAATACTGGGTTTGGCAGTACTGGGTTTGGCAGTACTGGGTCTGGCAATACTGGGTTTGGCAATACTGGGTTTGGCAGTACTGGGTCTGGCAATACTGGGTTTGGCAATACTGGGTTTGGCAGTACTGGGTTTGGCAATACTGGGTTTGGCAATACTGGGTTTGGCAATACTGGGTTTGGCAGTACTGGGTTTGGCAATACTGGGTTTGGCAATACTGGGTTTGGCAATACTGGGTTTGGCAGTACTGGGTTTGGCAGTACTGGGTTTGGCAATACTGGGTTTGGCAATACTGGGTTTGGCAATACTGGGTTTGGCAATACTGGGTTTGGCAATACTGGGTTTGGCAGTACTGGGTTTGGCAGTACTGGGTTTGGCAGGACTGGGTTTGGCAGGACTTGGTTTGGGTTTGGCAGTACTGGGTTTGGCAGTACTGGGTTTGGCAGTACTGGGTTTGGCAGTACTGGGTTTGGCAGGACTGGGTTTGGGTTTGGCAGTACTGGGTTTGGCAGTACTGGGTTTGGCAGTACTGGGTTTGGCAGTACTGGGTTTGGGTTTGGCAGTACTGGGTTTGGCAGTACTGGGTTTGGCAGTACTGGGTTTGGGTTTGGCAGTACTGGGTTTGGCAGTACTGGGTTTGGCAGTACTGGGTACTGGGTTTGGCAGGACTGGGTTTGGCAGTACTGGGTTTGGCAGTACTGGGTTTGGCAGTACTGGGTACTGGGTTTGGCAGTACTGGGTTTGGCAATACTGGGTTTGGCAGGACTGGGTTTGGGTTTGGCAGGACTGGGTTTGGCAGTACTGGGTTTGGCAGTACTGGGTTTGGGTTTGGCCGTACTGGGTTTGGCCGTACTGGGTTTGGCAGTACTGGGTTTGGGTTTGGCAGTACTGGGTTTGGCAGGACTGGGTTTAGGTTTGGCCGTACTGGGTTTGGCAGTACTGGGTTTGGGTTTGGCAGTACTGGGTTTGGCAGGACTGGGTTTGGGTTTGGCCGTACTGGGTTTGGCAGTACTGGGTTTGGCAGTACTGGGTTTGGGTTTGGCAGTACTGGGTTTGGCCGTACTGGGTTTGGCAGTACTGGGTTTGGGTTTGGCAGTACTGGGTTTGGCAGTACTGGGTTTGGCAGTACTGGGTTTGGCAGTACTGGGTTTGGGTTTGGCAGTACTGGGTTTGGCAGTACTGGGTTTGGCAGGACTGGGTTTGGCAGTACTGGAAACCAGAATGTGCGTCCCAAATCGTGGTACCAAATACCACCTTATTCCCATGTAGTGAATACGGTGCAATAGAGCTCTGGTCAAAAGTAGTGCACTATATTCTGAATACTGTTCTATAGGGCTCTGGTCTAAAGTAGTGCACTATATAGGGAATAGGGTTCTATAGGGCCCTGGTCTAAAGTAGTGCACTATATAGGGAATAGGGTTCTATAGGGCCCTGGTCTAAAGTAGTGCACTATGTAGGGAATAGGGTTCTATAGGGCCCTGGTCTAAAGTAGTGCACTATATAGGGAATAGGGTTCTATAGGGCCCTGGTCTAAAGTAGTGCACTATGTAGGGAATAGGGTGCCACTTGGGAAGTAGCAGAAACAGAGCAGCAGCAGTGTATCTCCATACCTGAGAGACTCCGTTGGGAGCAGGCAGCTTGCTGAGTAGAGGGTTGTGTTTCCCAGTACAGACACAGGGAGACCTGATGCTGTACTTCTCCCTGAACAGATGCATGGCGCTCACCACCTCTGTCAGAACTGCACAACAGACCACTGGTCATTAGTACACACTTCTGTCAGCATGTTAGACCTACACGGTGTTACTGTCAGAGGAGAACAATGTAATGGAGTCCTGTCTTGAGTTGTACTTTAACTCTGTGTTGTAATGGAGTCCTGTCTTGTAGTTTAGCTCTGTGTTGTAATGGAGTCCTGTCTTGGGTTGTACTTTAACTCTGTGTTGTAATGGAGTCCTGTCTTGGGTTGTACTTTAACTCTGTGTTGTAATGGAGTCCTGTCTTGGGTTGTACTTTAACTCTGTGTTGTAATGGAGTCCTGTCTTGTAGTTTAACTCTGTGTTGAAATGGAGTCCTGTCTTGTACTTTAACTCTGTGTTGTAATGGAGTCCTGTCTTGGGTTGTACTTTAACTCTGTGTTGTAATGGAGTCCTGTCTTGGGTTGTACTTTAACTCTGTGTTGTAATGGAGTCCTGTCTTGGGTTGTACTTTAACTCTGTGTTGTAATGGAGTCCTGTGTTGTAGTTTAACTCTGTGTTGTAATGGAGTCCTGTCTTGTAGTTTAACTCTGTTGTAATGGAGTCCTGTGTTGTACTTTAATGCTGTGGTGTAATGGAGTCCTGTCTTGGGTTGTACTTTAACTCTGTGTTGTAACGGAGTCCTGTGTTGTACTTTAACGCTGTGTTGTAATGGAGTCCTGTCTTGTAGTTTAACTCTGTGTTGTAATGGAGTCCTGTGTTGTAGTTTAGCTCTGTGTTGTAATGGAGTCCTGTTTTGTGTTGTACTTTAACACTGTGTTGTAATGGAGTCCTGTGTTGTAGTTTAACTCTGTGTTGTAATGGAATCCTGTGTTGTACTTTAACTCTGTGTTGTAATGGAGTCCTGTTTTGTGTTGTACTTTCCTAACTGAATAATGAAAGCTATTCCAGCCCAGGCTGAGGTCCAGACAGAGAGAGGTACAGAAATCATTGGTTCCTACCAGTTCCTGGGATAATCTGTGTTGGCATCAAGTACTTGTGACCATGCTGCTGTCCCTTGACACACTTCAGCCAGGCGTACAGCTCTTTGTCTGGAGGAACAACAAAACACACATTACAACCCTCAAACCAACAAACCCCGTCAGGTCTCCATGGAAACCCCGTCTGGCTGCTTCCCAAACGCTACTCTAGTCCCTTTATAGTGCACTGCTTTGACCAGGGCTCTGTGGGTGTTGGAGTGGTCCACTATGAAGGGAATAGGGTCCCATTTGGGCCTCAGACACTACATGGGAACAGACCGTGTTGATGTTCCACCCCTCTCTCAGGAGTTTACAGGTTCAACTGGAGAATTAGGATGAATCCTCTGCTGCTGCTTCTCAACATGGGGAATCATATCAACGAGAACAACACTGTTAATGCTAATAACACACTGTCTGCTGTAGGAGCTGTGATGGATGGGGTTTCACTCTGTAGGAGCTGTGATGGATGGGGTTTCACTCTGTAGGAGCTGTGATGGATGGGGTTTCACTCTGTAGGAGGTGTGATGGATGGGGTTTCACTCTCTAGGAGCTGTGATGGATGGGGTTTCACTCTGTAGGAGCTGTGATGGATGGGGTTTCACTCTCTAGGAGCTGTGATGGATGGGGTTTCACTCTGTAGGAGCTGTGATGGATGGGGTTTCACTCTGTAGGAGCTGTGATGGATGGGGTTTCACACTCTCTAAGAGCTGTGATGGATGGGGTTTCACTCTGTAGGAGCTGTGATGGATGGGGTTTCACTCTCTAGGAGCTGTGATGGATGGGGTTTCACTCTCTAAGAGCTGTGATGGATGGGGTTTCACTCTCTCTAGGAGCTGTGATGGATGGGGTTTCACTCTCTAGGAGCTGTGATGGATGGGGTTTCACTCTGTAGGAGCTGTGATGGATGGGGTTTCACTCTGTAGGAGCTGTGATGGATGGGGTTTCACTCTGTAGGAGCTGTGATGGATGGGGTTTCACTCTCTAGGAGCTGTGATGGATGGGGTTTCACACTCTCTAAGAGCTGTGATGGATGGGGTTTCACTCTCTAGGAGCTGTGATGGATGGGGTTTCACACTCTCTAAGAGCTGTGATGGATGGGGTTTCACTCTCTAAGAGCTGTGATGGATGGGGTTTCACTCTCTAGGAGCTGTGATGGATGGGGTTTCACACTCTCTAGGAGCTGTGATGGATGGGGTTTCACACTCTCTAGGAGCTGTGATGGATGGGGTTTCACTCTCTAGGAGCTGTGATGGATGGGGTTTCACTCTCTAGGAGCTGTGATGGATGGGGTTTCACACTCTCTAAGAGCTGTGATGGATGGGGTTTCACTCTCTAGGAGCTGTGATGGATGGGGTTTCACTCTCTAGGAGCTGTGATGGATGGGGTTTCACTCTCTAGGAGCTGTGATGGATGGGGTTTCACTCTCTAGGAGCTGTGATGGATGGGGTTTCACTCTCTAGGAGCTGTGATGGATGGGGTTTCACTCTGTAGGAGCTGTGATGGATGGGGTTTCACTCTCTAGGAGCTGTGATGGATGGGGTTTCACTCTCTAGGAGCTGTGATGGATGGGGTTTCACTCTCTAGGAGCTGTGATGGATGGGGTTTCACTCTCTAGGAGCTGTGATGGATGGGGTTTCACTCTCTAGGAGCTGTGATGGATGGGGTTTCACTCTGTAGGAGCTGTGATGGATGGGGTTTCACTCTCTAGGAGCTGTGATGGATGGGGTTTCACACTCTGTAGGAGCTGTGATGGATGGGGTTTCACTCTCTAGGAGCTGTGATGGATGGGGTTTCACTCTGTAGGAGCTGTGATGGATGGGGTTTCACTCTCTAGGAGCTGTGATGGATGGGGTTTCACTCTCTAAGAGCTGTGATGGATGGGGTTTCACACTCTCTAGGAGCTGTGATGGATGGGGTTTCACTCTCTAGGAGCTGTGATGGATGGGGTTTCACTCTC
Organism: Oncorhynchus keta; assembly: GCF_023373465.1. NCBI lineage: Eukaryota > Metazoa > Chordata > Actinopteri > Salmoniformes > Salmonidae > Oncorhynchus > Oncorhynchus keta. The sequence continues at coordinate 78,143 of NW_026288262.1, forward strand.
TAGGAGCTGTGATGGATGGGGTTTCACTCTCTAAGAGCTGTGATGGATGGGGTTTCACTCTCTAGGAGCTGTGATGGATGGGGTTTCACACTCTCTAGGAGCTGTGATGGATGGGGTTTCACACTCTCTAGGAGCTGTGATGGATGGGGTTTCACTCTCTAAGAGCTGTGATGGATGGGGTTTCACTCTGTAGGAGCTGTGATGGATGGGGTTTCACTCTCTAGGAGCTGTGATGGATGGGGTTTCACTCTGTAGGAGCTGTGATGGATGGGGTTTCACTCTGTAGGAGCTGTGATGGATGGGGTTTCACTCTGTAGGAGCTGTGATGGATGGGGTTTCACACTCTAGGAGCTGTGATGGATGGGGTTTCACTCTGTAGGAGCTGTGATGGATGGGGTTTCACTCTCTAGGAGCTGTGATGGATGGGGTTTCACACTCTCTAGGAGCTGTGATGGATGGGGTTTCACACTCTCTAGGAGCTGTGATGGATGGGGTTTCACACTCTCTAGGAGCTGTGATGGATGGGGTTTCACTCTCTAGGAGCTGTGATGGATGGGGTTTCACACTCTCTAGGAGCTGTGATGGATGGGGTTTCACACTCTCTAAGAGCTGTGATGGATGGGGTTTCACTCTCTAGGAGCTGTGATGGATGGGGTTTCACACTCTCTAAGAGCTGTGATGGATGGGGTTTCACTCTCTAGGAGCTGTGATGGATGGGGTTTCACTCTCTAGGAGCTGTGATGGATGGGGTTTCACTCTCTCTAAGAGCTGTGATGGATGGGGTTTCACTCTCTAGGAGCTGTGATGGATGGGGTTTCACACTCTCTAGGAGCTGTGATGGATGGGGTTTCACTCTCTCTAGGAGCTGTGATGGATGGGGTTTCACTCTCTAGGAGCTGTGATGGATGGGGTTTCACTCTCTCTAGGAGCTGTGATGGATGGGGTTTCACTCTCTAAGAGCTGTGATGGATGGGGTTTCACACTCTAGGAGCTGTGATGGATGGGGTTTCACACTCTGTAAGAGCTGTGATGGATGGGGTTTCACATTCTAGGAGCTGTGATGGATGGGGTTTCACTCTCTAGGAGCTGTGATGGATGGGGTTTCACACTCTAGGAGCTGTGATGGATGGGGTTTCACTCTGTAGGAGCTGTGATGGATGGGGTTTCACTCTCTCTAGGAGCTGTGATGGATGGGGTTTCACACTCTCTAGGAGCTGTGATGGATGGGGTTTCACCCTCTCTAGGAGCTGTGATGGATGGGGTTTCACACTCTCTAGGAGCTGTGATGGATGGGGTTTCACTCTCTCTAGGAGCTGTGATGGATGGGGTTTCACTCTGTAGGAGCTGTGATGGATGGGGTGATGGATGGGGTTTCACTCTCTAAGAGCTGTGATGGATGGGGTTTCACTCTATAGGAGCTGTGATGGATGGGGTTTCACTCTCTAAGAGCTGTGATGGATGGGGTTTCACTGTAGGAGCTGTGATGGATGGGGTTTCACACTCTAGGAGCTGTGATGGATGGGGTTTCACACTGTAGGAGCTGTGATGGATGGGGTTTCACTCTCTAGGAGCTGTGATGGATGGGGTTTCACACTCTGTAGGAGCTGTGATGGATGGGGTTTCACACTCTCTGTAGGAGCTGTGATGGATGGGGTTTCACACTCTCTGTAGGAGCTGTGATGGATGGGGTTTCACACTCTCTGTAGGAGCTGTGATGGATGGGGTTTCACTCTCTCTAGGAGCTGTGATGGATGGGGTTTCACACTCTCTAGGAGCTGTGATGGATGGGGTTTCACACTCTCTAGGAGCTGTGATGGATGGGGTTTCACTCTGTAGGAGCTGTGATGGATGGGGTTTCACACTCTCTAGGAGCTGTGATGGATGGGGTTTCACTCTCTAGGAGCTGTGATGGATGGGGTTTCACTCTCTAGGAGCTGTGATGGATGGGGTTTCACACTCTCTAGGAGCTGTGATGGATGGGGTTTCACACTCTCTAGGAGCTGTGATGGATGGGGTTTCACTCTCTAGGAGCTGTGATGGATGGGGTTTCACATTCTAGGAGCTGTGATGGATGGGGTTTCACTCTCTCTAGGAGCTGTGATGGATGGGGTTTCACACTCTAGGAGCTGTGATGGATGGGGTTTCACTCTGTAGGAGCTGTGATGGATGGGGTTTCACTCTCTCTAGGAGCTGTGATGGATGGGGTTTCACACTCTCTAGGAGCTGTGATGGATGGGGTTTCACCCTCTCTAGGAGCTGTGATGGATGGGGTTTCACACTCTCTAGGAGCTGTGATGGATGGGGTTTCACTCTCTCTAGGAGCTGTGATGGATGGGGTTTCACTCTGTAGGAGCTGTGATGGATGGGGTGATGGATGGGGTTTCACTCTCTAAGAGCTGTGATGGATGGGGTTTCACTCTATAGGAGCTGTGATGGATGGGGTTTCACTCTCTGATGGATGGGGTTTCACACTGTAGGAGCTGTGATGGATGGGGTTTCACACTCTAGGAGCTGTGATGGATGGGGTTTCACACTCTGTAGGAGCTGTGATGGATGGGGTTTCACACTCTGTAGGAGCTGTGATGGATGGGGTTTCACACTCTCTAGGAGCTGTGATGGATGGGGTTTCACACTCTCTAGGAGCTGTGATGGATGGGGTTTCACACTCTCTAGGAGCTGTGATGGATGGGGTTTCACACTCTCTAGGAGCTGTGATGGATGGGGTTTCACTCTCTAGGAGCTGTGATGGATGGGGTTTCACTCTCTAGGAGCTGTGATGGATGGGGTTTCACACTCTCTAGGAGCTGTGATGGATGGGGTTTCACTCTCTAGGAGCTGTGATGGATGGGGTTTCACACTCTCTAGGAGCTGTGATGGATGGGGTTTCACTCTCTGTAGGAGCTGTGATGGATGGGGTTTCACTCTCTAGGAGCTGTGATGGATGGGGTTTCACACTCTGTAGGAGCTGTGATGGATGGGGTTTCACTCTCTCTAGGAGCTGTGATGGATGGGGTTTTCACTGGGGTTTCTGTCTCTCTAGGAGCTGTGATGGATGGGGTTTCACACTCTCTAGGAGCTGTGATGGATGGGGCTCTGAGCTGTGATGGATGGGTTTCACTCTCTCTAGGAGCTGTGATGGATGGGGTTTCACTCTCTCTAGGAGCTGTGATGGATGGGGTTTCACTCTCTCTAGGAGCTGTGATGGATGGGGTTTCACTCTCTCTAGGAGCTGTGATGGATGGGGTTTCACACTCTCTAAAACCTGTATCCTCTACTTGTCTATGGTAGAAAATAAGAGGTTTTAAAATGTTAACATCCTAAATGTTGACTGACCTTTGGAGGTCTTCCTCTCCTTTGCCTTGTAACAGTCCAGACAAACCACGAAGCCACATTTGTGGCAGACCCAGTGAATATTAAACAAGGTGGCTTCACACGCGTCACACATCTCCCGGACCCCTCTCACAGCCCTCTTCCAGGCCATCTTGGCTGCAGGGCAAAGCACACACAAACAGGGAGGATGAAGACAACAGGACAGGCAGAGGACAGCAGAGCACTTCCAGGCACACTGCTTCCTTCATGCAGAAAACCTTGTAGACTAGTCTGGCCTCAGAGGGCTCTAACATTGGTACAATAACACCCACAATAAAACATTTAGTTGTTCTCCAGTTCAGGATGGTTTGACCTGTTAAAACACACAGATACTAGTTTGAGGTTTGACCCCAGCTTTCTACAGGAACACTAAGACTAACAGAGAGAATGTCTCTGTGCTCCTCTGTCTTTCAGACTAACAACAACACTTCTCTGTGCTCCTCTGTCTTTCAGACTAACAAGAGAATGTCTCTGTGCTCCTCTGTCTTTCAGACTAACAACAACACTTCTCTGTGCTCCTCTGTCTTTCAGACTAACAGAGAGAATGTCTCTGTGCTCCTGTCTTTCAGACTAACAGAGAGGATGTCTCTGTGCTCCTGTCTTTCAGACTAACAGAGAGAATGTCTCTGTGCTCCTGTCTTTCAGACTAACAACAACACTTCTCTGTGCTCCTCTGTCTTTCAGACTAACAAACACTTCTCTGTGCTCCTCTGTCTTTCAGACTAACAACAACACTTCTCTGTGCTCCTCTGTCTTTCAGACTAACAACAGGACTGTCTCTGTGCTCCTCTGTCTTTCAGACTAACAGACAACACTTCTCTGTGCTCCTCTGTCTTTCAGACTAACAACAAATTCTCTGTGCTCCTCTGTCTTTCAGACTAACAACAACATTCTCTGTGCTCCTCTGTCTTTCAGACTAACAAGAGAATGTCTCTGTGCTCCTCTGTCTCAGTGCTCCTCTGTCTTTCAGACTAACAACAACACTTCTCTGTGCTCCTCTGTCTTTCAGACTAACAACAACACTTCTCTGTGCTCCTCTGTCTTTCAGCTCTCTGTCTTTCAGACTAACAACAACACTTCTCTGTGCTCCTCTGTCTTTCAGACTAACAACAACACTTCTCTGTGCTCCTCTGTCTTTCAGACTAACAACAACACTTCTCTGTGCTCCTCTGTCTTTCAGACTAACAACAACACTTCTCTGTGCTCCTCTGTCTTTCAGACTAACAACAACACTTCTCTGTGCTCCTCTGTCTTTCAGACTAACAACAACACTTCTCTGTGCTCCTCTGTCTTTCAGACTAACAACAACACTTCTCTGTGCTCCTCTGTCTTTCAGACTAACAACAACACTTCTCTGTGCTCCTCTGCCTTTCAGACTAACAACAACACTTCTCTGTCTCTGTCTTTCAGACTAACAACAACACTTCTCTGTGCTCCTCTGTCTTTCAGACTAACAACAACACTTCTCTGTGCTCCTCTGTCTTTCAGACTAACAACAACACTTCTGTGCTCCTCTGTCTTTCAGACTAACAACAACACTTCTCTGTGCTCCTCTGCCTTTCAGACTAACAACAACACTTCTCTGTGCTCCTCTGTCTTTCAGACTAACAACAACACTTATCTGTGCTCCTCTGTCTTTCAGACTAACAACAACACTTCTCTGTGCTCCCCTCCATACCATCTTTTTTGATCCATGTAGCAGCAGTGTTCTCAGTGGTGACCATCTGACAGAACTGGTCTCCTATATATGAGAGGATGTACTTGGAGGAGTCTGGGTCATTCAACTCATTCTCCTCGTATACATCAGGAGCCCAGAGGGACAGAGCCTCCTCATCAAACTGATCTGGAGTGGAGAAGCCGTCCACACGGATCACTCCATTCTTACTGTAGGACAGGCTGGAGAGAAGAGGGAGAGAGAACAGGTTAATGAGAGGTGCAGACACACGGACAGGCTGGAGAGAAGAGGGAGAGAGAACAGGTTAATGAGAGGTGCAGACACACGGACAGGCTGGAGAGAAGAGGGAGAGAGAACAGGTTAATGAGAGGTGCAGACACACGGACAGGCTGGAGAGAAGAGGGAGAGAGAACAGGTTAATGAGAGGTGCAGACACACGGACAGGCTGGAGAGAAGAGGGAGAGAGAACAGGTTAATGAGAGGTGCAGACACACGGACAGGCTGGAGAGAAGAGGGAGAGAGAACAGGTTAATGAGAGGTGCAGACACACGGACAGGCTGGAGAGAAGAGGGAGAGAGAACAGGTTAATGAGAGGTGCAGACACACGGACAGGCTGGGAGAAGAGGGAGGGAGAACAGGTTAATGAGAGGTGCAGACACACGGACAGGCTGGAGAGAAGAGGGAGAGAGAACAGGTTAATGAGAGGTGCAGACACACGGACAGGCTGGAGAGAAGAGGGAGAGAGAACAGGTTAATGAGAGGTGCAGACACACGGACAGGCTGGAGAGAAGAGGGAGGGAGAACAGGTTAATGAGAGGTGCAGACACACGGACAGGCTGGAGAGAAGAGGGAGAGAGAACAGGTTAATGAGAGGTGCAGACACACGGACAGGCTGGAGAGAAGAGGGAGAGAGAACAGGTTAATGAGAGGTGCAGACACACGGACAGGCTGGAGAGAAGAGGGAGAGAGAACAGGTTAATGAGAGGTGCAGACACACGGACAGGCTGGAGAGAAGAGGGAGAGAGAACAGGTTAATGAGAGGTGCAGACACACGGACAGGCTGGAGAGAAGAGGGAGAGAGAACAGGTTAATGAGAGGTGCAGACACACGGACAGGCTGGAGAGAAGAGGGAGAGAGAACAGGTTAATGAGAGGTGCAGACACACGGACAGGCTGGAGAGAAGAGGGAGAGAGAACAGGTTAATGAGAGGTGCAGACACACGGACAGGCTGGAGAGAAGAGGGAGAGAGAACAGGTTAATGAGAGGTGCAGACACACGGACAGGCTGGAGAGAAGAGGGAGAGAGAACAGGTTAATGAGAGGTGCAGACACACGGACAGGCTGGAGAGAAGAGGGAGAGAGAACAGGTTAATGAGAGGTGCAGACACACGGACAGGCTGGAGAGAAGAGGGAGAGAGAACAGGTTAATGAGAGGTGCAGACACACGGACAGGCTGGAGAGAAGAGGGAGAGAGAACAGGTTAATGAGAGGTGCAGACACACGGACAGGCTGGAGAGAAGAGGGAGGGAGAACAGGTTAATGAGAGGTGCAGACACACGGACAGGCTGGAGAGAAGAGGGAGAGAGAACAGGTTAATGAGAGGTGCAGACACACGGACAGGCTGGAGAGAAGAGGGAGAGAGAACAGGTTAATGAGAGGTGCAGACACACGGACAGGCTGGAGAGAAGAGGGAGAGAGAACAGGTTAATGAGAGGTGCAGACACACGGACAGGCTGGAGAGAAGAGGGAGAGAGAACAGGTTAATGAGAGGTGCAGACACACGGACAGGCTGGAGAGAAGAGGGAGAGAGAACAGGTTAATGAGAGGTGCAGACACACGGACAGGCTGGAGAGAAGAGGGAGAGAGAACAGGTTAATGAGAGGTGCAGACACACGGACAGGCTGGAGAGAAGAGGGAGAGAGAACAGGTTAATGAGAGGTGCAGACACACGGACAGGCTGGAGAGAAGAGGGAGAGAGAACAGGTTAATGAGAGGTGCAGACACACGGACAGGCTGGAGAGAAGAGGGAGAGAGAACAGGTTAATGAGAGGTGCAGACACACGGACAGGCTGGAGAGAAGAGGGAGAGAGAACAGGTTAATGAGAGGTGCAGACACACGGACAGGCTGGAGAGAAGAGGGAGAGAGAACAGGTTAATGAGAGGTGCAGACACACGGACAGGCTGGAGAGAAGAGGGAGGGAGAACAGGTTAATGAGAGGTGCAGACACACGGACAGGCTGGAGAGAAGAGGGAGAGAGAACAGGTTAATGAGAGGTGCAGACACACACTAGATAATTAGAGTGTTGCTCTTCCCTGTCAGAAGGCAACACCATAATGACAGAATAAAGAACCACTGGCTCCCCAGAACCAACACCAACCCTAGAACCGGAACCAACACCAACCCTGGAACCAACACCAACCATGGAACCATCCCTAACCCTAGAACCAACACCAACCCTAGAACCGGAACCAACACCAACCCTGGAACCAACACCAACCATGGAACCATCCCTAACCCTAGAACCAACACCAACCCTAGAACCAACACCAACCATGGAACCATCCCTAACCCTAGAACCAACATCAACCCTAGAACCGGAACCAAAACCAACCCTGGAACCAACACCAAAACCAACCCTAGAACAACACCAAAACCAACCCTAGAACCAGCACCAAAACTAACCCTGGAACCAACACCAAAACTAACCCTAGAACCAACACCTGAAAACCCTGGAAACCCAGGATAGGGTAAGTAAGGGAACCAACACCCCCACCACCCCCCAGAAAAAAAGATTTAGATGCAAGTGACTGTTCCACTGGATGTCATAAGGTGTATGCACCAATTTGTAAGTCGCTCTGGATAAGAGCGTCTGCTAAATGACTTAAATGTAAATGTAAATGTAGAACCAACACCAACCCTGGAACCAACACCAACCCTAGAACCGGAACCAAAACCAACCCTGGAACCAACACCAAAACCAACCCTAGAACAACACCAAAACCAACCCTAGAACCAACACCAAAACTAACCCTGGAACCAACACCAAAACTAACCCTGGAACCAACACCAAAACTAACCCTGGAACCAACACCAAAACTAACCCTGGAACCAACACTAACCCTGGAACCAACACCAAAACTAACCCTGGAACCAACACCATCCCTAGAACCAACACTAGAACCAACACCAACACCAACCCTAGAACCAACACCAAAACCAACCCTAGAACCAAAACCAACCCTAGAACCAACACCAACCCTAGAACCAACACCAACCCTAGAACCAACACCAACCCTAGAACCAACATCAACCCTAGAACCAACAAGTCTCCGCCTCCTTCTGTAGCTCAGTTGGTAGAGCATGGCGCTTGTAACGCCAGGGTAGTGGGTTCGATTCCCGAGACCACCCATACGTAGAATGTATGCACACATGACTGTAAGTCGCTTTGGATAAAAGCGTCTGCTAAATGGCATATATTATCATTATTATATTAACACCAACCCTAGAACCAACATCAACCCCAGAACCAACACCAACCCTAGAACCAACACCAACCCTAGAACCAACACCAACCCTAGAACCAACACCAACCCTAGAACCAACACCAACCCTAGAACCAACACCAACCCTAGAACCAACACCAACCCTAGAACCAACACCAACCCTAGAACCAACACCAACCCCAGAACCAACACCAACCCCAGAACCAACACCAACCCCAGAACCAACACCAACCCCAGAACCAACACCAACCCCAGAACCAACACCAACCCCAGAACCAACACCAACCCCAGAACCAACACCAACCCTAGAACCAACACCAACCCTAGAACCAACACCAACCCTAGAACCAACACCAACCCTAGAACCAACACCAACCCAGAACCAACACCAACCCTAGAACCAACACCAACCCTAGAACCAACACCAACCCTAGAACCAACACCAACCCTAGAACCAACACCAACCCTAGAACCAAAACAAGCCTCAGAAGTAGCAGTAAATGTGGATTGTCCTACAACCTGATTACTGAGGATTACATGGATTGACATATTCGTTAATGGGAGGTTGCCATCACCTTTGCTTTGTCTGATAAACAGGCTCCACTCTCGTCTCCACTGGCTCTGGCCAACAGGCTCCACTCTAGTCTCCACTGGCTCTGGCCAACAGGCTCCACTCTAGTCTCCACTGGCTCTGGCCAACAGGCTCCACTCTAGTCTCCACTGGCTCTGGCCAACAGGCTCCACTCTAGTCTCCACTGGCTCTGGCCAACAGGCTCCACTCTAGTCTCCGCTGGCTATCTGGCCAACAGGCTCCTCTCTAGTCTCCACTGGCTCTGGCCAACAGGCTCCACTCTAGTCTCCACTGGCTCTGGCCAACAGGCTCCACTCTAGTCTCCACTGGCTCTGGCCAACAGGCTCCACTCTCGTGTCTTCACTGGCTCTGGCCAACAGGCTCCACTCTCGTCTCCACTGGCTATCTGGCCAACAGGCTCCACTCTAGTCTCCACTGGCTCTGGCCAACAGGCTCCACTCTAGTCTCCACTGGCTCTGGCCAACAGGCTCCTCTCTAGTCTCCGCTGGCTCTGGCCAACAGGCTCCTCTCTAGTCTCCACTGGCTCTGGCCAACAGGCTACACTCTAGTCTCCACTAGCTATCTGGCCAACAGGCTACACTCTAGTCTCCACTGGCTCTGGCCAACAGGCTCCTCTCTAGTCTCCACTGGCTATCTGGCCAACAGGCTCCTCTCTAGTCTCCACTGGCTCTGGCCAACAGGCTCCACTCTAGTCTCCGCTGGCTATCTGGCCAACAGGCTCCTCTCTAGTCTCCACTGGCTCTGGCCAACAGGCTCCACTCTAGTCTCCACTGGCTCTGGCCAACAGGCTCCTCTCTAGTCTCCACTGGCTCTGGCCAACAGGCTCCACTCTAGTCTCCACTGGCTCTGGCCAACAGGCTCCTCTCTAGTCTCCACTGGCTCTGGCCAACAGGCTCCACTCTAGTCTCCACTGGCTCTGGCCAACAGGCTCCACTCTAGTCTCCACTGGCTCTGGCCAACAGGCTCCTCTCTAGTCTCCACTGGCTCTGGCCAACAGGCTCCACTCTAGTCTCCACTGGCTCTGGCCAACAGGCTCCTCTCTAGTCTCCACTGGCTCTGGCCAACAGGCTCCACTCTAGTCTCCACTGGCTCTGGCCAACAGGCTCCTCTCTAGTCTCCACTGGCTCTGGCCAACAGGCTCCACTCTCGTCTCCACTGGCTATCTGGCCAACAGGCTCCACTCTAGTCTCCGCTGGCTATCTGGCCAACAGGCTCCTCTCTAGTCTCCACTGGCTATCTGGCCAACAGGCTCCTCTCTAGTCTCCACTGGCTATCTGGCCAACAGGCTCCTCTCTAGTCTCCACTGGCTATCTGGCCAACAGGCTCCTCTCTAGTCTCCACTAGCTATCTGGCCAACAGGCTCCTCTCTCGTCTCCACTGGCTCTGGCCAACAGGCTCCACTCTAGTCTCCACTGGCTATCTGGCCAACAGGCTCCTCTCTAGTCTCCACTGGCTATCTGGCCAACAGGCTCCACTCTAGTCTCCACTGGCTCTGGCCAACAGGCTCCACTCTAGTCTCCACTGGCTCTGGCCAACAGGCTCTACTCTAGTCTCCACTGGCTCTGGCCAACAGGCTCCACTCTAGTCTCCACAGGCTCTGGCCAACAGGCTCCTCTCTAGTCTCCACTGGCTATCTGGCCAACAGGCTCCACTCTAGTCTCCGCTGGCTATCTGGCCAACAGGCTCCTCTCTAGTCTCCACTGGCTATCTGGCCAACAGGCTCCACTCTCGTCTCCACTGGCTATCTGGCCAACAGGCTCCACTCTAGTCTCTACTGGCTCTGGCCAACAGGCTCCACTCTAGTCTCCACTGGCTCTGGCCAACAGGCTCCTCTCTAGTCTCCACTGGCTACCTGGCCAACAGGCTCCTCTCTAGTCTCCACTGGCTACCTGGCCAACAGGCTCCACTCTAGTCTCCACTGGCTCTGGCCAACAGGCTCTACTCTAGTCTCCACTGGCTCTGGCCAACAGGCTCCACTCTAGTCTCCACAGGCTCTGGCCAACAGGCTCCTCTCTAGTCTCCACTGGCTCTGGCCAACAGGCTCCTCTCTAGTCTCCACTGGCTATCTGGCCAACAGGCTCCTCTCTAGTCTCCACTGGCTATCTGGCCAACAGGCTCCACTCTAGTCTCCACTGGCTCTGGCCAACAGGCTCCACTCTAGTCTCCACTGGCTCTGGCCAACAGGCTCTACTCTAGTCTCCACTGGCTCTGGCCAACAGGCTCCACTCTAGTCTCCACAGGCTCTGGCCAACAGGCTCCTCTCTAGTCTCCACTGGCTATCTGGCCAACAGGCTCCACTCTAGTCTCCGCTGGCTATCTGGCCAACAGGCTCCTCTCTAGTCTCCACTGGCTATCTGGCCAACAGGCTCCACTCTCGTCTCCACTGGCTATCTGGCCAACAGGCTCCACTCTAGTCTCTACTGGCTCTGGCCAACAGGCTCCACTCTAGTCTCCACTGGCTCTGGCCAACAGGCTCCTCTCTAGTCTCCACTGGCTACCTGGCCAACAGGCTCCTCTCTAGTCTCCACTGGCTACCTGGCCAACAGGCTCCACTCTAGTCTCCACTGGCTACCTGGCCAACAGGCTCCTCTCTAGTCTCCGCTGGCTCTGGCCAACAGGCTCCTCTCTAGTCTCCACTGGCTCTGGCCAACAGGCTCCTCTCTAGTCTCCACTGGCTATCTGGCCAACAGGCTACACTCTAGTCTCCGCTGGCTCTGGCCAACAGGCTCCTCTCTAGTCTCCGCTGGCTCTGGCCAACAGGCTCCACTCTAGTCTCCGCTGGCTCTGGCCAACAGGCTCCTCTCTAGTCTCTCGGCGAAGAGTGAGCCGGCTGCACTGGCTCTGGCCAACAGGCTCCACTCTCGTCTCCACTGGCTATCTGGCCAACAGGCTCCACTCTAGTCTCTACTGGCTCTGGCCAACAGGCTCCACTCTAGTCTCCACTGGCTCTGGCCAACAGGCTCCTCTCTAGTCTCCACTGGCTACCTGGCCAACAGGCTCCTCTCTAGTCTCCACTGGCTACCTGGCCAACAGGCTCCACTCTAGTCTCCACTGGCTACCTGGCCAACAGGCTCCTCTCTAGTCTCCGCTGGCTCTGGCCAACAGGCTCCTCTCTAGTCTCCACTGGCTCTGGCCAACAGGCTCCTCTCTAGTCTCCACTAGCTATCTGGCCAACAGGCTACACTCTAGTCTCCGCTGGCTCTGGCCAACAGGCTCCTCTCTAGTCTCCGCTGGCTCTGGCCAACAGGCTCCTCTCTAGTCTCCGCTGGCTCTGGCCAACAGGCTCCTCTCTAGTCTCCACTGGCTCTGGCCAACAGGCTCCACTCTAGTCTCCACTGGCTCTGGCCAACAGGCTCCACTCTCGTCTCCACTGGCTATCTGGCCAACAGGCTCCACTCTAGTCTCCGCTGGCTATCTGGCCAACAGGCTCCTCTCTAGTCTCCACTGGCTATCTGGCCAACAGGCTCCTCTCTAGTCTCCACTAGCTATCTGGCCAACAGGCTCCTCTCTAGTCTCCACTGGCTATCTGGCCAACAGGCTCCTCTCTCGTCTCCACTGGCTCTGGCCAACAGGCTCCACTCTAGTCTCCACTGGCTATCTGGCCAACAGGCTCCTCTCTAGTCTCCACTGGCTATCTGGCCAACAGGCTCCTCTCTAGTCTCCACTGGCTATCTGGCCAACAGGCTCCTCTCTAGTCTCCACTGGCTATCTGGCCAACAGGCTCCACTCTCGTCTCCACTGGCTATCTGGCCAACAGGCTCCTCTCTAGTCTCCACTGGCTCTGGCCAACAGGCTCCTCTCTAGTCTCCACTGGCTCTGGCCAACAGGCTCCTCTCTAGTCTCCACTGGCTCTGGCCAACAGGCTCCACTCTAGTCTCCACTGGCTCTGGCCAACAGGCTCCACTCTAGTCTCCACTGGCTCTGGCCAACAGGCTCCTCTCTAGTCTCCACTGGCTATCTGGCCAACAGGCTCCACTCTCGTCTCCACTGGCTATCTGGCCAACAGGCTCCTCTCTAGTCTCCACTGGCTCTGGCCAACAGGCTCCTCTCTAGTCTCCACTGGCTATCTGGCCAACAGGTTCCTCTCTAGTCTCCACTGGCTCTGGCCAACAGGCTCCTCTCTAGTCTCCACTGGCTCTGGCCAACAGGCTCTACTCTAGTCTCCACTGGCTCTGGCCAACAGGCTCCACTCTAGTCTCCACTGGCTACCTGGCCAACAGGCTCCTCTCTAGTCTCCGCTGGCTCTGGCCAACAGGCTCCTCTCTAGTCTCCACTGGCTCTGGCCAACAGGCTCCTCTCTAGTCTCCACTAGCTATCTGGCCAACAGGCTACACTCTAGTCTCCGCTGGCTCTGGCCAACAGGCTCCTCTCTAGTCTCCGCTGGCTCTGGCCAACAGGCTCCTCTCTAGTCTCCGCTGGCTCTGGCCAACAGGCTCCTCTCTAGTCTCCGCTGGCTCTGGCCAACAGGCTCCTCTCTAGTCTCCGCTGGCTCTGGCCAACAGGCTCCTCTCTAGTCTCCACTGGCTATCTGGCCAACAGGCTCCTCTTTAGTCTCCGCTGGCTATCTGGCCAACAGGCTCCTCTTTAGTCTCCGCTGGCTATCTGGCCAACAGGCTCCTCTCTAGTCTCCACTGGCTATCTGGCCAACAGGCTCCACTCTAGTCTCCACTGGCTATCTGGCCAACAGGCTCCACTCTAGTCTCCACTGGCTATCTGGCCAACAGGCTCCTCTCTAGTCTCCGCTGGCTATCTGGCCAACAGGCTCCTCTCTAGTCTCCGCTGGCTATCTGGCCAACAGGCTCCTCTCTAGTCTCCGCTGGCTATCTGGCCAACAGGCTCCTCTCTAGTCGTAGTGGTACTCTATTCTACTCTTTTCTTTTCAGCAGGTTAATACAGGAACATGAACAGACAGACTGACTGAGGAAGGGTTCACTGAGACAATAACATACTGACTGACTGAGGAAGGGTTCACTGAGACAATAACAGACTGACTGACTGAGGAAGGGTTCACTGAGACAATAACAGACTGACTGACTGACTGAGGAAGGGTTCACTGAGACAATAACAGACTGACTGACTGAGGAAGAGTTCACTGAGACAATAACAGACTGACTGACTGAGGAAGGGTTCACTGAGACAATAACAGACTGACTGACTGACTGAGGAAGGGTTCACTGAGACAATAACAGACTGACTGACTGACTGACTGAGGAAGGGTTCACTGAGACAATAACAGACTGACTGACTGGCTGACTGAGGAAGGGTTCACTGAGACAATAACAGACTGACTGACTGACTGAGGAAGGGTTCACTGAGACAATAACAGATTGACTGACTGACTGAGGAAGGGTTCACTGAGACAATAACAGACTGACTGACTGAGGAAGGGTTCACTGAGACAATAACAGACTGACTGACTGACTGACTGAGGAAGGGTTCACTGAGACAATAACAGACTGACTGACTGAGGAAGGGTTCACTGAGACAATAACAGACTGACTGACTGACTGACTGAGGAAGGGTTCACTGAGACAATAACAGACTGACTGACTGAGGAAGGGTTCACTGAGACAATAACAGACTGACTGACTGACTGACTGAGGAAGGGTTCACTGAGACAATAACAGACTGACTGACAGACTGACTGAGGAAGGGTTCACTGAGACAATAACAGACTGACTGACTGACTGAGGAAGGGTTCACTGAGACAATAACAGACTGACTGACTGAGGAAGGGTTCACTGAGACAATAACAGACTGACTGACTGAGGAAGGGTTCACTGAGACAATAACAGACTGACTGACTGAGGAAGGGTTCACTGAGACAATAACAGACTGACTGACTGAGGAAGGGTTCACTGAGACAATAACAGACTGACTGACTGACTGACTGAGGAAGGGTTCACTGAGACAATAACAGACTGACTGACTGAGGAAGGGTTCACTGAGACAATAACAGACTGACTGACTGAGGAAGGGTTCACTGAGACAATAACAGACTGACTGACTGACTGACTGACTGAGGAAGGGTTCACTGAGACAATAACAGACTGACTGACTGAGGAAGGGTTCACTGAGACAATAACAGACTGACTGACTGAGGAAGGGTTCACTGAGACAATAACAGACTGACTGACTGACTGAGGAAGGGTTCACTGAGACAATAACAGACTGGACTGACTGAGGAAGGGTTCACTGAGACCATAACAGACAGACTGACTGAGGAAGGGTTCACTGAGACAATAACAGAATGACTGACTGAGGAAGGGAGGAAGGACTGTTCACTGAGACAATAACAGACTGACTGACTGACTGACTGAGGAAGGGTTCACTGAGACAATAACAGACTGACTGACTGAGGAAGGGTTCACTGAGACAATAACAGACTGACTGACTGAGGAAGGGTTCACTGAGACAATAACAGACTGACTGACTGAGACAATGACTGACTGACTGACTGAGGAAGGGTTCACTGAGACAATAACAGACTGACTGACTGACTGAGGAAGGGTTCACTGAGACAATAACAGACTGACTGACTGAGGAAGGGTTCACTGAGACAATAACAGACTGACTGAGGAAGGGTTCACTGAGACAATAACAGACTGACTGACTGAGGAAGGGTTCACTGAGACAATAACAGACTGACTGACTGACTGAGGAAGGGTTCACTGAGACAATAACAGACTGACTGACTGACTGACTGAGGAAGGGTTCACTGAGACAATAACAGACTGACTGACTGACTGACTGACTGAGGAAGGGTTCACTGAGACAATAACAGACTGACTGACTGAGGAAGGGTTCACTGAGACAATAACAGACTGACTGACTGAGGAAGGGTTCACTGAGACAATAACAGACTGACTGACTGACTGACTGACTGACTGACTGAGGAAGGGTTCACTGAGACAATAACAGACTGACTGACTGAGGAAGGGTTCACTGAGACAATAACAGACTGACTGACTGACTGAGGAAGGGTTCACTGAGACAATAACAGACTGACTGACTGACTGAGGAAGGGTTCACTGAGACAATAACAGACTGACTGACTGACTGACTGAGGAAGGGTTCACTGAGACAATAACAGACTGACTGACTGAGGAAGGGTTCACTGAGACAATAACAGACTGACTGACTGACTGAGGAAGGGTTCACTGAGACAATAACAGACTGACTGACTGACTGACTGACTGACTGAGGAAGGGTTCACTGAGACAATAACAGACTGACTGACTGAGGAAGGGTTCACTGAGACAATAACAGACTGACTGACTGAGGAAGGGTTCACTGAGACAATAACAGATCGATTGTTGGAGAACGTTTACAATTACCTAAATAATCTCTAACCATTTAACCATATGGCGGCAAAGTTGACCAGCCGAGCAAAGCAGCCAATCAGACACTAGCCGGGAGACAGAGCAGCCAATCAAATACCACCTGACCAGCGGACCAGTTAATCAGACACCAGACAAAACGAGACTGAATGAGCCAATCAGACTCACCGGCGGAAGTAGTAGAAGCGGCAGAAGACAGGGGAATGAGCCGGCTGCTCCCCCTTCTTGCTGCGAACAACACGACACTCCCGACACTTCTGCAGGTTGGGTCCAATCTCGGAGCACGAGTCATCCTGCAGGAACGACTCCCCCGTCTGCTTCAGCTTCTTCACCTTCCTCCAGTCCTTCAGCACAGAGCGGGGGATACCATCTGGTACCGGAGGGGACAGAGAGACGGTTACTATGATATGTAAAACAGAGACATGATCAGTCCTTCAGCACAGAGCGGGGGACACCATCTTGTACCGGAGGGGACATAAATAGTGAACAGGATGTATGCAACCCTACGTACTGTAGCTAGAGGTCTTATATATTTCTCTACACCAGAGTTGAGCTCAATTCAATTTCAACTAATTATGGATATAAAGATGATCATAAAAACGTAACGTTGTGACTATAACTATTGTTCCCTGACGGGCCACCCCCAGGTTGTAAGGGTAGGTAACAACACATCTACCAAGCTGATCCTCAACACTGGGGCCCCTCAGGGGTGTGTACTTAGTCCCCTCCTGTACTCCCTGTTCACTCATGACTGCACGGCCAGGCACAACAAGAACCTTGAGGCTTGAATTCATTACTTCAAATCAGTACCGCTCTTCACCGAGCACAGAACCAGGCGACGCAGGTGTTGTACCTGGTTACCCTCCTTCAGGGAACAGTAGTAAGTCATAACGTTCTGTTTCCTTTCTGTCAGTTCAACACAACTATGGGGAACAAGAATCGCGCCCCAAGCCGGACCAAGCGGATACTAAATGAAACGGGCCATGGCTGACCGCCCAGACTGAGCTCTGCCTAACGACCCTCTCCTGTCCCAGCTGTAAATACACTGTGCACTAGACTGGGAGCAGTGACATCCAAACGATACAACCTCACAAAAGTATGTGGATCCTGGACTTCCTGACGGGCCGCCCCCAGGTAGTAAGGGTAGGTAACAACACATCTACCAAGCTGATCCTCAACACGGGGGCCCCTCAGGGGTGTGTACTTAGTCCCCTCCTGTACTCCCTGTTCACTCATGACTGCATGGCCAGGCACAACACCATCATTAAGTTTGCTGATGACACAACAGTGGTAGGCCTGATCACCGACAACAATGAGACAGCCTATAGGGAGGAGGTTAGAGACCTGGCCATGTGGTGCAAGGACAACAACCTCTCCCTCAATGTGACCAAGACAAAGGAGATGATTGGGGACTACAAGAAAAGGAGGACCGAGCATGCACCCATTCTCATCAATAGGGCTGTAGTGGAACAGGTTTGAGAGCTTGAAGTTCCTTGGTGTCCACATCAACATCAACAACACCTAGACCGTCATGAAGAGTTCACGACAAAGCCTATTCCCCCTCAGGAGACTGAAAAGATTTGTCATGGGTCCTCAGATCCTGAAAAAGTTCTATAACTGGAAGCTATCTAGTGTTAGCTAGAAGGAAGCTATCTACGTTAGCTAGCCTCTTAGACCGCAGCACGGTCCTTATAGAATAACCAAAGGCCTTAACGCTACGTGTTCTAAACAAGAGAGCTACCGCAACTCCACCGTGGGGAGGCAGGAATAGCTAGCTCGCTTCGGCGAGTTAGCCAACCTGGCTAGCACGCTATACAGAGCTTGTTTAGCTAGCCTGGTCTCGAAAGTCCACATACAACCAGCTCACTGAGGTGGGACCGGACCCTTCATCGACAAAGTCTGGAAAGAGAGGCAAGCGGTGCCCGACTGAGGCACGCTCGAGCGGCCGGGAGTACCCATCAAACCTCTCCCTTCGAGTACCTTGTCGCAACCGGCGACAGAGCGCAGAGGAGTCGGGTTGTGCCGTGGGCAGCTACCGCATGCACCACGGCCAGGCAGACAAGGCATTTGCTCTTCTGACCAAAGTCCCAGTCAATCCCCGTGTCCCACAACTAGGACTCAGTCGAGGTGCGGGCATCCGGGAGAGGAAGTCACTATTAGAAACACCAAGCTTCTTAAAGAACGCTACACGATTGTCAAGAGAACATTGCTCAAGGAAATTTCAGAATAACTAATTGATTTGTGATTCGGAAAATAGGAAGAAGGGTGGTGATGATATGTTGGTGTTGGGGTGGTGATGATATGTTGGTGTTGGGGTGGTGATGATATGTTGGTGTTGGGGTGGTGATGATATGTTGGTGTTGGGGTGGTGATGATATGTTGGTGTTGGGGCGGTGATGATATGTTGGTGTTGGGGTGGTGATGATATGTTGATGTTGTGATGATATGTTGGTGTTGATGATATGTTGGTGTTGTTGGTGGGTGGTGATGATATGTTGGTGTTGGGGTGGTGATGATATGTTGGTGTTGGGGTGGTGATGATATGTTGGTGTTGGGGTGGTGATGATATGTTGGTGTTGGGGTGGTGATGATATGTTGGTGTTGGGGTGGTGATGATATGTTGGTGTTGGGGTGGTGATGATATGTTGGTGTTGGGGTGGTGATGATATGTTGGGTGATGATATGATATGTTGGTGTTGGGGTGGTGATGATATGTTGGTGTTGGGGTGGTGATGATATGTTGGTGTTGGGGTGGTGATGATATGTTGGTGTTGGTGATGATATGTTGGTGGTGGTGATGATATGTTGGTGTTGGGGTGGTGATGATATGTGGTGATGATATGTTGTGGGTGGTGATGATATGTTGGTGTTGGGGTGGTGATGATATGTTGGTGTTGGGGTGGTGATGATATGGGGTGGTTGATATGTTGGTGTTGGGGTGGTGATGATATGTTGGTGTTGGGGTGGTGATGATATGTTGGTGTTGGGGTGATGATGATATGTTGGTGATGTGATGATATGTTGGTGTTGGGGTGGTGATGATATGTTGGTGTTGGGTGGTGATGATGATATGTTGGTGTTGATATGTTGGTGTTGATGATATGTTGGTGTTGGGGTGGTGATGATATGTTGGTGTTGGGGTGGTGATGATATGTTGGTGTTGGGGTGGTGATGATATGTTGGTGTTGGGGTGGTGATGATATGTTGGTGTTGGGGTGGTGATGATATGTTGGTGTTGGGGGTGGTGATGATATGTTGGTGTTGGGGTGGTGATGATATGTTGGTGTTGGGGTGGTGATGATATGTTGGTGTTGGGGTGGTGATGATATGTTGGTGTTGGGGTGGTGATGATATGTTGGTGTTGGGGTGGTGATGATATGTTGGTGTTGGGGTGGTGATGATATGTTGGTGTGGTGATGATATGTTGGTGTTGGGGTGGTGATGATATGTTGGTGTTGGGGTGGTGATGATATGTTGGTGTTGGGGTGGTGATGATATGTTGGTGTTGGGGTGGTGATGATATGTTGTGATGTTGGGGTGGTGATGATATGTTGGTGTTGTGATGATATGGGTGGTGATGATATGTTGGTGTTGGGGTGGTGATGATATGTTATGTTGGTGATATGTTGGGTGGTGATGATATGTTGGTGTTGGGGTGGTGATGATATGTTGGTGTTGGGGTGGTGATGATATGTTGGTGTTGGGGTGGGGATGATGATATGTTGGTGTTGGGGTGGTGATGATATGTTGGTGTTGGGGTGGTGATGATATGTTGGTGTTGGGGTGGTGATGATATGTTGGTGTTGGGGTGGTGATGATATGTTGGTGTTGGGGTGGTGATGATATGTTGGTGTTGGGGTGGTGATGATATGTTGGTGTTGGTGGGTGGTGATGATATGTTGGTGTTGGGGTGGTGATGATATGTTGGTGTTGGGGTGGTGATGATATGTTGGTGTTGGGGTGGTGATGATATGTTGGTGTTGGGGTGGTGATGATATGTTGGTGTTGGGGTGGTGATGATATGTTGGTGTTGGGGTGGTGATGATATGTTGGTGTTGGGGTGGTGATGATATGTTGGTGTTGGGGTGGTGATGATATGTTGGTGTTGTGATGATATGTTGGTGGTGATGATATGTTGGTGTTGGGGTGGTGATGATATGTTGGGGTGGTGATGATATGTTGGTGTTGGGGTGGTGATGATATGTTGGTGTTGGGGTGGTGATGATATGTTGGTGTTGGGGTGGTGATGATATGTTGGGGTGGTGATGATATGTTGGTGTTGGGGTGGTGATGATATGTTGGTGTTGGGGTGGTGATGATATGTTGGTGTGGGGTGATATGTTGGTGTTGGGGTGGTGATGATATGTTGGTGTTGGGGTGGTGATGATATGTTGGTGTTGGGGTGGTGATGATATGTTGGTGTTGGTGATGATATGTTGGGGTGGTGATGATATGTTGGTGTTGGGGTGGTGATGATATGTTGGTGTTGGGGTGGTGATGATATGTTGGTGTTGGGGTGGTGATGATATGTTGGTGTTGGGGTGGTGATGATATGTTGGTGTTGGGGTGGTGATGATATGTTGGTGTTGGGGTGGTGATGATATGTTGGTGTTGGGGTGGTGATGATATGTTGGTGTTGGGGTGGTGATGATATGTTGGTGTTGGGGTGGTGATGATATGATATGTTGGTGTTGGGGTGGTGATGATATGTTGGTGTTGGGGTGGTGATGATATGTTGGTGTTGGGGTGGTGATGATATGTTGGTGTTGGGGTGGTGATGATATGTTGGTGTTGGGGTGGTGATGATATGTTGGTGTTGGGGCGGTGATGATATGTTGGTGTTGGGGTGGTGATGATATGTTGGTGTTGGGGTGGTGATGATATGTTGGTGTTGATGATATGGGGTTGGTGATGATATGTTGGTGTTGGGGTGGTGATGATATGTTGGTGTTGGGTGGTGATGATATGGGTGGTGATGATATGTTGGTGTTGGGGTGGTGATGATATGTTGGTGTTGGGGTGGTGATGATATGTTGATGATATGTTGGTGTTGGGGTGGTGATGATATGTTGGTGTTGGTGATATGTTGGTGTGGGGTGGTGATGATATGTTGGTGTTGGGGTGGTGATGATATGTTAGGGGTGGGTGATATGTTGGTGTTGGTGATGATATGTTGGTGTTGGGGTGGTGATGATATGTTGGTGTTGGGGTGGTGATGATATGTTGGTGTTGTGGGTGGTGATGATATGTTGGTGTGGGGTGGTGATGATATGTTGGTGTTGATATGGTGGTGATGATATGTTGGTGTTGGGGTGGTGATGATATGTTGGTGTTGATATGTTGGGTGGTGATGATATGTTGGTGTTGGGGTGGTGATGATATGTTGGTGTTGGGGTGGTGATGATATGTTGGTGTTGGGGTGGTGATGATATGTTGGTGTTGGGGTGGTGATGATATGTTGGTGTTGGGTGGTGATGATATGTTGGTGTTGGGGTGGTGATGATATGTTGGTGTTGGGGTGGTGATGATATGTTGGTGTTGGGGTGGTGATGATATGTTGGTGTTGGGGTGGTGATGATATGTTGGTGTTGGGGTGGTGATGATATGTTGGGGTGGTGATGATATGTTGGTGTTATGGTTGATATGTTGGTGTTGGGGTGGTGATGATATGTTTGATGATATGTTGGGGTGGTGATGATATGTTGGTGTTGGGGTGGTGATGATATGTTGGTGTTGTGATGATATGTGGTGATGATATGTTGGTGTTGGGGTGGATGATATGATATGTTGGTGTTGGGGTGGTGATGATATGTTGGTGTTGGGGTGGTGATGATATGTTGGTGGTGGTGATGATATGTTGGTGTTGGTGATGATATGTTGGTGTTGGGGTGGTGATGATATGTTGGTGTTGGGGTGGTGATGATATGTTGGTGTTGGGGTGGTGATGATATGTTGGTGTTGGGGTGGTGATGATATGTTGGTGTTGGGGTGGTGATGATATGTTGGTGTTGGGGTGGTGATGATATGTTGGTGTTGGGGTGGTGATGATATGTTGGTGTTGGGGTGATATGTTGGTGTTGGGGTGATGATATGTTGGTGTTGGGGTGGTGATGATATGTTGGTGTTGGGGTGGTGATATGTTGGTGTTGGGGTGGTGATGATATGTTGGTGTTGGGGTGGTGATGATATGTTGGTGTTGGGGCGGTGATGATATGTTGGTGTTGGGGTGGTGATGATATGTTGGTGTTGGGGTGGTGATGATATGTTGGGTGTTGGGTTGGTGATGATATGTTGGTGTTGGGGTGGTGATGATATGTTGGTGTTGGGGTGGTGATGATATGTTGGTGTTGGGGCGGTGATGATATGTTGGTGTTGGGGGGTGTGTGATGATATGTTGGTGTTGGGGT
Source organism: Oncorhynchus keta (assembly GCF_023373465.1). Classification (NCBI taxonomy): domain Eukaryota; kingdom Metazoa; phylum Chordata; class Actinopteri; order Salmoniformes; family Salmonidae; genus Oncorhynchus; species Oncorhynchus keta. Next base: position 101,029 of record NW_026288262.1, read on the forward strand.
GGTGATGATATGTTGGTGTTGGTGATATGTTGGTGTTGGTGATGATATGTTGGTGTTGGGGTGGTGATGATATGTTGGTGTTGGGTGATGGTGATGATATGTTGGTGTTGGGGTGGTGATGATATGTTGGTGTTGGGGTGGTGATGATATGTTGGTGTTGGGGTGGTGATGATATGTTGGGGTGGTGATGTTGTTGGGGTGGTGATGATATGTTGGTGTTGGGGTGGTGATGATATGTTGGTGTTGGGGTGGTGATGATATGTTGGTGTTGGGGTGGTGATGATATGTTGGTGTTGGGGTGGTGATGATATGTTGGTGTGGTGATGATATGTTGGTGTTGGGGTGGTGATGATATGTTGGTGTTGGGGTGGTGATGATATGTTGGTGTGGTGATGATATGTTGGTGTTGGGGTGGTGATGATATGTTGGTGTTGGGGTGGTGATGATATGTTGGTGTTGGGGTGGTGATGATATGTTGGTGTTGGGGTGGTGATGATATGTTGGTGTTGGGGGTGGTGATGATATGTTGGTGTTGGGGTGGTGATGATATGTTGGTGTTGGGGTGGTGATGATATGTTGGTGTGGGGGTGATATGTTGGTGTTGGGGTGGTGATGATATGTTGGTGTTGGGGTGGTGATGATATGTTGGTGTTGGGGTGGTGATGATATGTTGGTGTTGGGGATGATATGTTGGTGTTGGGGTTGTGTTGATGATATGTTTGGTGTTGGTGGTGGTGATGATATGTTGGTGTTGGGGTGGTGATGATATGTTGGTGTTGGGGTGATGTGATGATATGTTGGTGTTGGGGTGGTGGTGATATGTTGGTGTTGGGGTGGTGATGATATGTTGGTGTTGGGGTGGTGATGATATGTTGGTGTTGGGGTGGTGATGATATGTTGGTGTTGGGGTGGTGATGATATGTTGGTGTTGGGGTGGTGATGATATGTTGGTGTTGGGGTGTGATGATTGTTGGTGTTGGGGGTGATGATATGTTGGTGTTGGGGTGGTGATGATATGTTGGTGTTGGGGTGGTGATGATGATATGTTGGTGTTGGGGTGGTGATGATATATGTTGGTGTTGGGGTGGTGATGATATGTTGGTGTTGGGGTGGTGATGATATGTTGGTGTTGGGGTGGTGATGATATGTTGGTGTTGGGGTGGTGATGATATGTTGGTGTTGGGGTGGTGATGATATGTTGATGATATGTTTGGGGTGGTGATGATATGTTGGTGTTGGGGGTGGTGATGATATGTTGGTGTTGGGGTGGTGATGATATGTTGGTGTTGGGGTGGTGATGATATGTTGGTGTTGGGGTGGTGATGATATGTTGGTGTTGGGGTGGTGATGATATGTTTGATGATATGTTGGGGTGGTGATATGATATGATATGTTGGTGTTGGGGTGGTGATGATATGTTGGTGTTGGGGTGGTGATGATATGTTGGTGTTGTTGGTGTGTTGGGGTGGATGATATATGTTGGTGTTGGGGTGGTGATGATATGTTGGTGTTGGGGTGGTGTGATATGTTGGTGTTGGGTTGTGTTGGGGTGGTGATGATATGTTGGTGTTGGGGCGGTGATGGTATGCTGGTGTTGGGGTGGTGATGATATGTTGGTGTTGGGGTGGTGATGATATGTTGGTGTTGGGGTGGTGATGATATGTTGGTGTTGGGGTGGTGATGATATGTTGGTGTTGGGGTGGTGCTGGTGAGGGTGAATCTGAAGTTGAAACATTTTGAAATGTCCCATTGCTAGACTTACTGTTGCTGGACAGTTTCAGCTTGGTCTTCTCCCTGGCGCTCCTAAAGATCCCGTTGGGTTTCAGCTCATCCTCATCTTTCTCTCCGTCTCCTCTCCTCCTGCGCATGTCGTTCTGTTTCTTCTTGTAGGTGGGTTTGGGCTGCCTCTTCGCCCTCTGCTCCTGCTTGCTGCTCTCGCTGGCGTCAGAGTCCTCTCCGCTCTCTGAGGCCGAGTCGTGGTCGTACACCCTCTTGCTCCCACGCCGCGTAATCCTGTCCTCAGCGGCCATCTTGTCCTCCTGACCTTTGACCTCTTCTATCTTCATCTCCACATCACTGGAGGTAGAGGCAATCAGAGTGACGGTGCAAGGCTTGATCATCTCCATCTCAGACACAGAGGGGCTCACAGTGGTGATAACAGACTTGGACACAGAGGGGCTCACAGTGGTGGTAACAGACTTGGACAAAGAGGGGCTCACAGTGGTGATAACAGCCTTGGACACAGAGGGGCTCACAGTGGTGGTAACAGACTTGGACACAGAGGGGCTCACAGTGGTGGTAACAGACTTGGACACAGAGGGGCTCACAGTGGTGGTAACAGACTTGGACACAGAGGGGCTCACAGTGGTGGTAACAGCCTTCGACACAGAGGGGCTCACAGTGGTGGTAACAGACTTGGACACAGAGGGGCTCACAGTGGTGGTAACAGACTTGGACACAGAGGGGCTCACAGTGGTGGTAACAGACTTCGACACAGAGGGGCTCACAGTGGTGGTAACAGACTTGGACACAGAGGGGCTCACAGTGGTGGTAACAGACTTGGACACAGAGGGGCTCACAGTGGTGGTAACAGACTTGGACACAGAGGGGCTCACAGTGGTGGTAACAGACTTGGACACAGAGGGGCTCACAGTGGTGGTAACAGACTTGGACACAGAGGGGCTCACAGTGGTGGTAACAGACTTGGACACAGAGGGGCTCACAGTGGTGGTAACAGACTTGGACACAGAGGGGCTCACAGTGGTGGTAACAGACTTATCAGCCTCCTCTGTTTTCATCATAGTGTTTATGTTCCTGTCCTCCTCTGAGTGTCTGGTGAGCCAGGCCTTCTTCAGCTTGTGGTAGTTGGGTTGAGACTGGCTCTGGTTCATCTGGGCTGGCTGGCCATTGGGGAGGGGGCCAGGGCTGGGGCTAGCTCCTGCTTGATGTGGTCCTGGGCTTGCTGTGGTTCTGTGGTTCTGGGCTGAGGCCGAGGCAAGGGGAGGTGGAGGGGAGATGTGAAGAGCTTTACTAGATGGCTCAATCAGGCTCTCAGGACCACTACCACTGGTGCTGCTGCTAGGACCTCTGGACTGCTGGGCTGCTGCCAACGCTGCCTTGCGCTTCTTCAGATGGATAAAGCTCCCATAGTTGGACTGGCTGGGGTTGGGAGAGGCCTGGGTGCTGCTGGCCAGGCTGGGGCCGGGGTGCAGGTTGGGGGATGAGGTTCTGGAGGAGCTCCCCTCCTGTTGCTGGAGCTCGGCCCTTGGTTCTAACCCAGGCCCTGAGTGGAAGGCCCTGCCCCGAGGGCCACAGCTCTCTGTCCTGCTAGCGCTGGAGGTGTTGGGCCCACAGTAGGTTCTACTCAGCACACCGTAGGGAGCCATGTTGGAGACTGCCCTAGGCACATCACTACTCCTATTGCACACAGAGTTGGCAGCAGCCGAGACAGAGACTGGAAAGGTTCCCTGAGACTGGGACACTCTCATAAAGTTGTTATTGTACTGCTGCAGGCAAACAGCCTCCTCCAAGTTAGTGTTTGGCAGGATCACCTTCCCTCCAGACTCCCTGTCTCTCTCATAGGCCAGTTTCAGACAGACTGTCTGAGGCCTGCCGCCTGGGAACATCCTCCCCATCAGAGAGTCCTTGGCCGAGGAAGATGTCTTGGCGCCTGGCGAGCCGTCGTACTTTATACACGTAGAGGGACGGACGATAACAGACGCCGTGGTGGCCCCAGGCTTCCTGCCGGGGCTCCTCTCAGAATGCCATCCCAGCTTGTCGTGGCTCTGAGAGTCGCCGGCTCGCCACACCTCGGATGAGGTCATCGCTGCCCCGCCCTTACACACGGCGCTGACCTCCCGTAGCTCGGGCAGAAGGGTGGGCGGTTTCTGCTGCTCAGACACCTTACCGGGCGAGCTGACTGGCTGGATGGGGGTCAGGGTGGGTGGAGACAAACGGCCGTAGCCCGCCTCCTTCCTGTCCAGTGTCTGCTGGATAGGAGGGTGGAACACAGGGGCACGGTGCAGAGCTGGCATACACCTTAGCTGGGCTTGGGTCTGACAGTGGGTTCGGGTCTGGCTCTGGGTCTGACTCTGGCTCTGACAGTGGGTTCGGGTCTGGCTCTGGGTCTGACAGTGGGTTCGGGTCTGGCTCTGGGTCTGACAGTGGGTTCGGGTCTGACTCTGGCTCTGACTGGACGAAGGCGAGAGGTCTGGACTAACAGGGCTGACTATGGTACTGAGACGATATCTCTGCATGTTGGATAAGCTTACCTGCTGGTTCAGCTGCTCTGATATCTTCCCTAGCAGACCCTCCCCATCAGCCTGGTGTTTGATGAGAGGAGGGGGTTTGGACAGGGACTTGGAGCTGAACGCTGCCCCTCCTCCCAGAGAGAGACAAGAGGCTGCTGCAGACTCCTGCTCCCTGCTCACCTTGTCAAAGTATGAGTTGAGTTCTTTAGAGGGGTAGAGACGCGGTGGCTCGTTGACCACACTGTTGGACAGGGTAGTGAAGTAGTTACTGGGGGGGAGACTGTGCTGGGACTGCTGTTTAAACTGATACAGGTCTGCAGCAGTGGGCTCCGTTTCCTTCTCCTGGTGGAGGCGCTGGGGGTGGGGCAGGGAGGGGAGCGAGGGGATCCGGGGGTAGGGGTGGGGCAGGGAGGGGAGCGAGGGGATCCGGGGGTAGGGGTTAGGCTCCCTGTCGGTCTCACTGGAGCGGATCTTAGCGGTGAAGGGGGCCACCTCAATGCTCTCCTGGAGGATGCGTCTGTTCTCCTCCTTATACTGACTGGCCCGGTCCCTCTGCCCTGCTTCCTGTTGTTGCTGCTGGGCCATCCTCTGCTGCTGTTGTTTATGACAGGCCTCCAGGTAGAGCTGGTGCAGGTGACTGTCCTTCCCGGTCGGGGTTCTGCTGCGGTCCTGCTCCTGGTGGGCCAGAGTGATGGTTCTGATGGGGTCCACAAAACCCTTCAAATCCCTGAGGAGAGAAATAAATAACATTCAACAACAGACCAGACAGGAAGTCATAGGCTACATCTCAAATGGCACACTATTCCCACACAGAGCTCTGGTCAACAGTAGTGTTCTATATAGGGAATAGGGCTCTGGTCAACAGTAGTGTTCTATATAGGGAATAGGGCTCTGGTCAACAGTAGTATTCTATATAGGGAATAGGGCTCTGGTCAACAGTAGTGTTCTATATAGGGAATAGGGCTCTGGTCAACAGTAGTGTTCTATATAGGGAATAGGGCTCTGGTCAACAGTAGTGTTCTATATAGGGAATAGGGCTCTGGTCAACAGTAGTGTTCTATATAGGGAATAGGGCTCTGGTCAACAGTAGTGTTCTATATAGGGAATAGGGCTCTGGTCAACAGTAGTGTTCTATATAGGGAATAGGGCTCTGGTCAACAGTAGTGTTCTATATAGGGAATAGGGCTTTGGTCAACAGTAGTGTTCTATATAGGGAATAGGGCTCTGGTCAACAGTAGTGTTCTATATAGGGAATAGGGCTCTGGTCAACAGTAGTGTTCTATATAGGGAATAGGGCTCTGGTCAACAGTAGTGTTCTATATAGGGAATAGGGCTTTGGTCAACAGTAGTGTTCTGAATAGGGCTCTGGTCAACAGTAGTGTTCTGAATAGGGCTCTGGTCAACAGTAGTGTTCTATATAGGGAATAGGGCTCTGGTCAACAGTAGTGTTCTATATAGGGAATAGGGCTCTGGTCAACAGTAGTGTTCTAGGGAATAGGGCTCTGGTCAACAGTAGTGTTCTGAATAGGGCTCTGGTCAACAGTAGTGTTCTATATAGGGAATAGGGCTCTGGTCAACAGTAGTGTTCTGAATAGGGCTCTGGTCAACAGTAGTGTTCTATATAGGGAATAGGGCTCTGGTCAACAGTAGTGTTCTATATAGGGAATAGGGCTCTGGTCAACAGTAGTGTTCTATATAGGGAAATAGGCTCTGGTCAACAGTATAACAGCAGAACAGCCCTCAATGTTCTACATAGGGAATAGGGCTCTGGTCAACAGTAGTGTTCTATAGGGAATAGGGCTCTGGTCAACAGTAGTGTTCTATATAGGGAATAGGGCTCTGGTCAACAGTAGTGTTCTATATAGGGAATAGGGCTCTGGTCAACAGTAGTGTTCATATAGGAATAGGGCTCTGGTCAACAGTAGTGTTCTATATAGGGAATAGGGCTCTGGTCAACAGTAGTGTTCTAGTAGGGAATAGGGCTCTGGTCAACAGAACAGTAGTGTTCTATATAGGGAATAGGGCTCTGGTCAACAGTAGTGTTCTAATAGGGAATAGCAGGCTCTAGGAATAACAGTAGTGTTCTATATAGACATGGTGTATAACAGGGAATAGGGCTCTGGTCAACAGTAGTGTTCTATATAGGGAATAGGGCTCTAGGTCAACAGTACATGTTCTACATAGGGAATAGGCTCTAGGAATCAACAGTAGTGTTCTATAATAGGGAATAGGGCTCTGGTCAACAGGTAGTGTTCCCTAGTAGGAATAGGGCTCTGGTGTCAACAGTAGTGTTCTATATAGGAATAGGGCTCTGGTCAACAGTAGTGTTCAGCCCTATAGGGAATAGGGCTCTGGTCAACAGTAGTGTTCAGTAGGAATAATAGGGAATAGGGCTCTGGTCAACAGTAGTGTTCTCAGTAGGAATAGGGCTCTGTGTCAACAGTAGTGCCCTCATAGGGAATAGGGCTCTGGTCAACAGTAGTGTTCTATATAGGGAATAGGCTCTGGTATAACAGTAGTGCCCTATATAGGAATAGGGACTGTGTCAACAGTAGTGTTCTATATAGGGAATAGCAGGCCCTCAGTAGGAATAACAGTAGCAGACAGAACAGTAGGACATGGTGTATAACAGCAGAACAGCCCTCAGTAGGAATAACAGGACATGGTGTATAACAGCAGAACAGCCCTCAGTAGGAATAACTAGGACATGGTGTATAACAGCCCTCAGTAGGAATAACTAGGACATGATGTACAACAGCCCTCAGTAGGAATAACTAGGACATGGTGTATAACAGCAGAACAGCCCTCAGTAGGAATAACTAGGACATGGTGTATAACAGCAGAACAGCCCTCAGTAGGAATAACTAGGACATGGTGTATAACAGCAGAACAGCCCTCAGTAGGAATAACTAGGACATGGTGTAACAGCAGAACAGCCCTCAGTAGGAATAACTAGGACATGGTGTATAACAGCAGAACAGCCCTCAGTAGGAATAACTAGGACATGGTGTATAACAGCAGAACAGCCCTCAGTAGGAATAACTAGGACATGGTGTATAACAGCAGAACAGCCCTCAGTAGGAATAACTAGGACATGATGTACAACAGCCCTCAGTAGGAATAACTAACAGGACATGATGTACAACAGCCCTCAGTAGGAATAACTAGGACATGGTGTATAACAGTGTGTCAGTGTGTGAGTGTGTGTCAGTGTGTGAGTGTGTCAGTGTATCAGTGTGTGAGTGTGTGAGTGTGTCAGTGTGTCAGTGTGTGAGTGTGTCAGTGTGTGAGTGTGTGAGTGTGTCAGTGTGTGAGTGTGTCAGTGTGTGAGTGTGTCAGTGTGTGAGTGTGTGAGTGTGTCAGTGTGTCAGTGTGTCAGTGTGTGAGTGTGTCAGTGTGTCAGTGTGTCAGTGTGTGAGTGTGTCAGTGTGTGTGTGTGTGAGTGTGTCAGTGTGTCAGTGTGTCAGTGTGTCAGTGTGTCAGTGTGTCAGTGTGTGAGTGTGTGAGTGTGTCAGTGTGTGTGAGTGTGTCAGTGTGTCAGTGTGTGAGTGTGTCAGTGTGTCAGTGTGTGAGTGTGTCAGTGTGTCAGTGTGTGAGTGTGTTAGCGGCTGAATTTAACACTGAGACTTACTCCCTGTGAAGATCTCCAGCGGTCTTGGCCGTGAGTGGCAGAGGGGGCAGTGGCGTGGGGTTGATCTTGATGAGCCGGTGGGGGTCCGAGCGGTGTGGTTCTGAACAGTGGTGGGGATGGGGGTCGGACCGGTGAGGGTCGGCGCTGGCTGGTCGGATGGGGACCGTGACGTGGGCTCAGTTGGTCCAGGCTGTCAGAGGAGGAGACTGGGACCTGGTGGTGTAGCCAAGGGCTGGCCGTGTTCTGGTACCACAACATCCAGAGAGACAGACAGGGTCAGACACCCAGAAAGACAGACAGGGTCAGACACCCAGAAAGACAGACAGGGTCAGACCCAGAGAGACAGACAGGGTCAGACACCCAGAAAGACAGATAGGGTCAGACACCCAGAGAGACAGACAGGGTCAGACACCCAGAGAGACAGACAGGGTCAGACACCCAGAGAGACAGACAGGGTCAGACACCCAGAGAGACAGACAGGGTCAGACACCCAGAAAGACAGATAGGGTCAGACACCCAGAGAGACAGACAGGGTCAGATCCAACAACATCCAGAGAGACTGACATGGTCAGACCCAGACAGACAGACAGGGTCAGACCCAGACAGAGAGACAGACAGGGTCAGACCCAGACATATAGGACTGGTTGAGGTGAACAGGAGGTAACACAAAACTATCCCCTTCAAATAGAACCTAAACTAGGATATCCCCTATCTACTAACAGAACATATAACTAGGATATCCCCTATAACTAGGATATCCCCTATAACTCCTATAACTAGGATATCCCCTATAACTAGGATATCCCCTATAACTCATATAACTAGGATATCCCCTATAACTCCTATAACTAGGATATCCCCTATAACTAGGATATCCCCTACCTACTAACATAACCTATAACTAGGATATCCCCTATAACTAGGATATCCCCTATAACTAGGATATCCCCTATAACTAGGATATCCCCTATAACTAGGATATCCCCTATAACTAGGATATCCCCTACCTACTAACAGAACCTATAACTAGGATATCCCCTATAACTAGGATATCCCCTATAACTAGGATATCCCCTACCTACTAACATAACCTATAACTAGGATATCCCCTATAACTAGGATATCCCCTATAACTAGGATATCCCCTACCTACTAACAGAACCTATAACTAGGATATCCCCTATAACTAGGATATCCCCTATAACTAGGATATCCCCTATAACTAGGATATCCCCTATAACTAGGATATCCCCTACCTACTAACATAACCTATAACTAGGATATCCCCTATAACTAGGATATCCCCTATAACTAGGATATCCCCTATAACTAGGATATCCCCTATAACTAGGATATCCCCTATAACTAGGATATCCCCTATAACTAGGATATCCCCTATAACTAGGATATCCCCTATAACTAGGATATCCCCTACCTACTAACATAACCTATAACTAGGATATCCCCTATAACTAGGATATCCACTATAACTAGGATATCCCCTACCTACTAACATAACCTATAACTAGGATATCCCCTATAACTAGGATATCCCCTATAACTAGGATATCCCCTATAACTAGGATATCCCCTACCTACTAACATAACCTATAACTAGGATATCCCCTATAACTAGGATATCTCCTATAACTAGGATATCCCCTACCTACTAACATAACCTATAACTAGGATATCCCCTATAACTAGGATATCCCCTATAACTAGGATATCCCCCTATAACTAGGATATCCCCTATAACTAGGATATCCCCTATAGCTAGGATATCCCCTACCTACTAACATAACCTATAACTAGGATATCCCCTATAACTAGGATATCTCCTATAACTAGGATATCCCCTATAACTAGGATATCCCCCTATAACTAGGATATCCCTACCTACTAACAGAACCTATAACTAGGATATCCCCTATAACTAGGATATCCCCTACAACTAGGATATCCCCTATAACTAGGATATCCCCTATAACTAGGATATCCCCCTATAACTAGGATATCCCCCCCTACCTACTAACAGAACCTATAACTAGGATATCCCCTATAACTAGGATATCCCCTACCTACTAACATAACCTATAACTAGGATATCCCCTATAACTAGGATATCCCCTATAACTATAAGGATATCCCCTATAACTAGGATATCCCCTATAACTAGGATATCCCCTATAACTAGGATATCCCCTACCTACTAACAGAACCTATAACTAGGATATCCCTATAACTAGGATATCCCCTATAACTAGGGATATCCCCTATAACTAGGATATCCCCTACCTACTAACAGAACCTATAACTAGGATATCCCCTATAACTAGGATATCCCTAACTATAACTAGGATATCCCCTATAACTAGGATATCCCCTACCTACTAACAGAACCTATAACTAGGATATCCCTATAACTAGGATATCCCTATAACTAGGATATCCCCTATAACTAGGATATCCCCTACCTACTAACAGAACCTATAACTAGGATATCCCCTATAACTAGATATCCCCTATAACTAGGATATCCCCTATAACTAGGATATATACCCTAACATAACTAGGATATCCCCTATAACTAGGATATCCCCTACCTACTAACAGAACCTATAACTAGGATATCCCCTATAACCCTATAACTAGGATATCCCTATAACTAGGATATCCCCTATAACTAGGATATCCCCTATAACTAGGATATCCCCTACCTACTAACAGAACAGAATAACAAATAACCTGAACACTCAGCTTTCCCAACATATGGCTTCTACAAAGAGGACAGGACAGTGGGCTTCACAAACTGAACATGAGATATGCTACAGCAGTTAGCTGTTTAAACTGGCAACATGATCATAGTTGCTATGCTACAGCAGTTATTGTTTAAACTGGCAACATGATCATAGTTGCTATGCTACAGCAGTTAGCTGTTTAAACTGGCAACATGATCATAGTTGCTATGCTACAGCAGTTAGCTGTTTAAACTGGCAACATGATCATAGTTGCTATGCTACAGCAGCTAGCTGTTTAAACCGACAACATGATCATAGTTGCTATGCTACAGCAGTTAGCTGTTTAAACTGGCAACATGATCATAGTTGCTATGATACAGCAGTTAGCTTGTTTTCATCTGGCAACATGATCATAGTTGCTATGCTACAGCAGTTTGCTGTTTAAACTGGCAACATGATCATAGTTGCTATGCTACAGCAGTTAGCTGTTTAAACTGGCAACATGATCATAGTTGCTATGATACAGCAGTTTGCTGTTTAAACTGGCAACATGATCATAGTTGCTATGCTACAGTTGCTAGGTAGAAGTCATAATAGAAGAGGTAGTAGAACAGGAAAAAGAGTTGTATTTAGAATAGAATCTGGGTGTTTGGTACTCACCCTCCTCATGTTGGTCTCAGAGCTGACAGGGTTTTCAGGGTGCACCCACTTGGACCCAGGCAGGTTGAGTCTGGGGGGATAGGAGAGGGGTCTCATTGGGGTACTGCCAGATGATTGGATACAGCCCAGCTGGTTGTATGAGGCTGAGGTGTGGCTGTGTGTCTGGGGCTGAGAGACAGGGTGGTGATGAACTAGTCCCAGGTGCCCCAGCCCTGAGGAGTCTAGTCGGGGATGACCCCCAGCAAGGGGCCTGGAGGCAGGCCAGAGAGCACCCCGGAGAGGAGGTGGTGGTGGGAGGGATGTGTGGTGGTGGGGTGGAAGAGGGGGTGAGGCAGGAGGCGTGGGAGGAGGCGTGGAGGGGGTGGAGCTGGGGGTGCAGATAGGACACATGGTTGGTCTCCTGGTTGGGACGGACAAGCGCAGGGTCCCGGTACACGGTGAAATGCTCGTTCTTATCGATGATTAGCGGGCTCTTAGTGCAAGATCCTGGCGACTCAGTCCCTCGGGCCAGAACGGGCTTAAAGCTGGAGTGAGGTGTGTTGTCCGGGTAAAGGCCTTTATGCTTGGACACCTCTGGGGAGGGGAGGGGTTTGGGTTTAGAACAAGTCTCCAGAACACTCTGTGTTTTTAGACTTGACGATGTCAGGAAGCAGAGGGGCTTCGGGGCTTCAGGGCCTCTGGGGAGGGGAGGGGCTTGGGGACATCAGGGAGGGGCTTAGCTTGTACGATCGGCCCAATGAGTTCTTAATGCAGGGCAGCATGGAGGAATATAGCTGCTTCTCTTCTCTCTCTCTACTACAGCAGCAGACTCACTGACTGATGCTATAGGTCTGATCACCTCTGAATGGACGAACCCCATCTTACTGCCCAGTCTGCCAGCCATGTCATGCTTTACCTCCGGCTTCCTACACACTGAGGGAGTCTGGTTCCTAAGGTCACACTCTGAATGGACTAACCCCATCTTACTGCCCAGGCTGCCAGCCATGTCATGCTTTACCTCCGGCTTCCTACACACTGAGGGAGTCTGGTTCCTACGGTCACACCCTGACACTGAGGGAGTCTGGTTCCTACGGTCACACTCTGACACTGAGGGAGTCTGGTTCCTACGGTCACACTCTGACACTGAGGGAGTCTGGTTCCTAAGGTCACACTCTGACACTGAGGGAGTCTGGTTCCTACGGTCACACTCTGACACTGAGGGAGTCTGGTTCCTACGGTCACACTCTGACACTGAGGGAGTCTGGGTTCCTACGGTCACACTCTGACACTGAGGGAGTCTGGTTCCTAAGGTCACACTCTGACACTGAGGGAGTCTGGACGGTCACACTCTGACACTGAGGGGAGTCTGGTTCCTATGGTCACACTCTGACACTGAGGGAGTCTGGTTCTAAGGTCACACTCTGACACTGAGGGAGTCTGGTTCGTAAGGTCACACTCTGACACTGAGGAGTCTGGTTCCTAAAGGTCACACTCTGACACTGAGGGAGTCTGGTTCCTAAGGTCACACTCTGACACTGAGGGAGTCTGGTTCCTAAGGTCACACTCTGACACTGAGGGAGTCTGGTTCCTAAGGTCACACTCTGACACTGAGGGAGTCTGGTTCCTAAGGTCACACTCTGACACTGAGGGAGTCTGGTTCTTAAGGTCACACTCTGACACTGAGGGAGTCTGGTTCCTAAGGTCACACTCTGACACTGAGGGAGTCTGGTTCCTAAGGTCACACTCTGACACTGAGGGAGTCTGGTTCCTAAAGTCACACTCTAACACTAAGGGAGTCTGGTTCCTAAGGTCACACTCTGACACTGAGGGAGTCTGGTTCCTAAGGTCACACTCTGACACTGAGGGAGCCTGGTTCCTAAAGTCACACTCCCGAGGCTCTTACGAAGGGGAGAGGGAGGGGCAACAGAGGGGTTCAGCACCAAATGTCGGCTGGGCTCAGAGAGGTAGGAGGGCTCAGATGGATTCTGGGAGGCCAGCAGGGCCGAGACGGCCTCAGAGTTCTCCCGGGAGGCCATGTGTGCGTTAGCGTCCTCTGCTGTGATGTCGATTATATACTGAGAGGGAGTCTGGGTCCTGGAGACCACCTCAGCGCTGGTGTACTGGTCCTTGGACTGGGGATGGGTCTGGGATTTCATAGTGCTGTTGTTCTCCATGATGCACTCCCCTTGGCCCTCAGAGGGGGCAGAGCCCTGGGAGGAGGAGGACAGGGGAGGGGCCTGCTGCTGTTGCAGTAGAGACCGTTCCCCCTGTCGTTGAGGTTGTCGCAGGGATGACCTCTGCTCCCTGTCGGCTGATGACTGCTGAAACTCCGCCTTCTGAAGCTCCTCACCCCAGGGGGAGAGACTGCCTGTCAGAGCAGACTCCTTCCCAGTCTTAGAACCCTGGGTCTTGTGCCCCTCCTGGCCGGTCTTTCCTTTTAGCTCCTCCTCTGAGTTCTGCTCTGAGGAAGAGGAGGAGTCTGCCGTCCTGGTTCTATTGGTAGACATCTCAGAGTCACTGCTCTCAGAGAAGTCAGACCTCACTGTAGTCTCGCTTCTCAGTCTTTTCAAACCTGATTTATTCTCCTCTTCCTCCTCTTCCTCCTCCGCTTTCCTCCGCTTGTTCACAGCCACCTGCTTGCTGCTCGTACTTTTAAAGAAGTCTGGAGAAATGAATCAGAGGAGAATATATTAGATTAGTCTGTAGAGATGAATCAGAGGATATATATTAGATTAGTCTGAGAGATGAATCAGAGGATATATATTAGATTAGTCTGAGAGATGAATCAGAGGATATATATTAGATTAGTCTGGAGAGATGAATCAGAGGATATATATTAGATTAGTCTGAGAGATGAATCAGAGGATATATATTAGATTAGTCTGAGAGATGAATCAGAGGATATATATTAGATTAGTCTGGAGAGATGAATCAGAGGATATATATTAGATTAGTCTGAGAGATGAATCAGAGGATATATATTAGATTAGTCTGAGAGATGAATCAGAGGATATATATTAGATTAGTCTGGAGAGATGAATCAGAGGATATATATTAGATTAGTCTGTAGAGATGAATCAGAGGATATATATTAGATTAGTCTGAGAGATGAATCAGAGGATATATATTAGATTAGTCTGAGAGATGAATCAGAGGATATATATTAGATTAGTCTGTAGAGATGAATCAGAGGATATATATTAGATTAGTCTGTAGAGATGAATCAGAGGATATATATTAGATTAGTCTGAGAGATGAATCAGAGGATATATATTAGATTAGTCTGAGAGATGAATCAGAGGATATATATTAGATTAGTCTGTAGAGATGAATCAGAGGATATATATTAGATTAGTCTGGAGAGATGAATCAGAGGAGGAGAATATATTAGATTAGTCTGTAGAGATGAATCAGAGGATATATATTAGATTAGTCTGAGAGATGAATCAGAGGATATATATTAGATTAGTCTGAGAGATGAATCAGAGGATATATATTAGATTAGTCTGAGAGATGAATCAGAGGATATATATTAGATTAGTCTGAGAGATGAATCAGAGGATATATATTAGATTAGTCTGAGAGATGAATCAGAGGATATATATTAGATTAGTCTGGAGAGATGAATCAGAGGATATATATTAGATTAGTCTGGAGAGATGAATCAGAGGATATATATTAGATTAGTCTGAGAGATGAATCAGAGGATATATATTAGATTAGTCTGAGAGATGAATCAGAGGATATATATTAGATTAGTCTGAGAGATGAATCAGAGGATATATATTAGATTAGTCTGGAGAGATGAATCAGAGGATATATATTAGATTAGTCTGAGAGATGAATCAGAGGATATATATTAGATTAGTCTGAGAGATGAATCAGAGGATATATATTAGATTAGTCTGTAGAGATGAATCAGAGGATATATATTAGATTAGTCTGAGAGATGAATCAGAGGATATATATTAGATTAGTCTGTAGAGATGAATCAGAGGATATATATTAGATTAGTCTGTAGAGATGAATCAGAGGATATATATTAGATTAGTCTGTAGAGATGAATCAGAGGATATATATTAGATTAGTCTGAGAGATGAATCAGAGGATATATATTAGATTAGTCTGAGAGATGAATCAGAGGATATATATTAGATTAGTCTGTAGAGATGAATCAGAGGATATATATTAGATTAGTCTGTAGAGATGAATCAGAGGATATATATTAGATTAGTCTGTAGAGATGAATCAGAGGATATATATTAGATTAGTCTGTAGAGATGAATCAGAGGATATATATTAGATTAGCCTGAGAGATGAATCAGAGGATATATATTAGATTAGTCTGGAGAGATGAATCAGAGGATATATATTAGATTAGTCTGTAGAGATGAATCAGAGGATATATATTAGATTAGTCTGTAGAGATGAATCAGAGGATATATATTAGATTAGTCTGAGAGATGAATCAGAGGATATATATTAGATTAGTCTGAGAGATGAATCAGAGGATATATATTAGATTAGTCTGAGAGATGAATCAGAGGATATATATTAGATTAGTCTGTAGAGATGAATCAGAGGATATATATTAGATTAGTCTGAGAGATGAATCAGAGGATATATATTAGATTAGTCTGAGAGATGAATCAGAGGATATATATTAGATTAGTCTGAGAGATGAATCAGAGGATATATATTAGATTAGTCTGAGAGATGAATCAGAGGATATATATTAGATTAGTCTGTAGAGATGAATCAGAGGATATATATTAGATTAGTCTGAGAGATGAATCAGAGGATATATATTAGATTAGTCTGGAGAGATGAATCAGAGGATATATATTAGATTAGTCTGTAGAGATGAATCAGAGGATATATATTAGATTAGTCTGAGAGATGAATCAGAGGATATATATTAGATTAGTCTGTAGAGATGAATCAGAGGATATATATTAGATTAGTCTGAGAGATGAATCAGAGGATATATATTAGATTAGTCTGAGAGATGAATCAGAGGATATATATTAGATTAGTCTGAGAGATGAATCAGAGGATATATATTAGATTAGTCTGTAGAGATGAATCAGAGGATATATATTAGATTAGTCTGGAGAGATGAATCAGAGGATATATATTAGATTAGTCTGGAGAGATGAATAAGAGGATATATATTAGATTAGTCTGAGAGATGAATCAGAGGATATATATTAGATTAGTCTGAGAGATGAATCAGAGGATATATATTAGATTAGTCTGAGAGATGAATCAGAGGATATATATTAGATTAGTCTGTAGAGATGAATCAGAGGATATATATTAGATTAGTCTGAGAGATGAATCAGAGGATATATATTAGATTAGTCTGAGAGATGAATCAGAGATATATATTAGATTAGTCTGAGAGATGAATCAGAGGATATATATTAGATTAGTCTGGAGAGATGAATCAGAGGATATATATTAGATTAGTCTGAGAGATGAATCAGAGGATATATATTAGATTAGTCAGAGAGATGAATCAGAGGATATATATTAGAATTCTAAATGACAAGCAGCAGAATGTAGAGCATCAGTACACAGCATCAGTACACAGCATCAGTACACAGCATCAGTACACAGCATCAGTACACAGCATCGGTCCTAGACCGCGTCTCAACGGAACCCTATTCCTTACATAGTAATGAGCATAGTGCACTATGAGCCCTGGTCTGAAGTAGTGCACTATGAGCCCTGGTCTGAAGTAGTGCACTCTGAGCCCTGGTCTGAAGTAGTGCACTCTGAGCCCTGGTCTGAAGTAGTGCACTCTGAGCCCTGGTCTGAAGTAGTGCACTCTGAGCCCTGGTCTGAAGTAGTGCACTCTGTAGCCCTGGTCTGAAGTAGTGCACTCTGAGCCCTGGTCTGAAGTAGTGCACTCTGAGCCCTGGTCTGAAGTAGTGCACTCTGAGCCCTGGTCTGAAGTAGTGCACTCTGAGCCCTGGTCTGAAGTAGTGCACTATGAGCCCTGGTCTGAAGTAGTGCACTATGAGCCCTGGTCTGAAGTAGTGCACTCTGAGCCCTGGTCTGCACTAAGTAGTGCACTATGAGCCCTGGTCTGAAGTAGTGCACTATGAGCCCTGGTCTGAAGTAGTGCACTATGAGCCCTGGTCTGAAGTAGTGCACTATGAGCCCTGGTCTGAAGTAGTGCACTATGAGCCTGGTCTGAAGTAGTGCACTGAGCCCTGGTCTGAAGTAGTGCACTATGAGCCCTGGTCTGAAGTAGTGCACTATGAGCCCTGGTCTGAAGTAGTGCACTCCTGAGCCCTGGTCTGAAGTAGTGCACTCTGAGCCCTGGTCTGAAGTAGTGCACTATGAGCCCTGGTCTGAAGTAGTGCACTATGAGCCCTGGTCTGAAGTAGTGCACTATGAGCACCCTGGTCTGAAGTAGTGCACTATGAGCCCTGGTCTGAAGTAGTGCACTATGAGCCCTGGTCTGAAGTAGTGCACTATGAGCCCTGGTCTGAAGTAGTGCACTATGAGCCCTGGTCTGAAGTAGTGCACTATGAGCCCTGGTCTGAAGTAAGTGCACTATGAGCCCTGGTCTGAAGTAGTGCACTATGAGCCCTGGTCTGAAGTAGTGCACTATGAGCCCTGGTCTGAAGTAGTGCACTATGAGCCCTGGTCTGAAGTAGTGCACTCTGAGCCCTGGTCTGAAGTAGTGCACTATGAGCCCTGGTCTGAAGTAGTGCACTATGAGCCCTGGTCTGAAGTAGTGCACTATGAGCCCTGGTCTGAAGTAGTGCACTATGAGCCCTGGTCTGAAGTAGTGCACTATACTAGTGAGCAGTAAAGTATTCACCCCCCTTGGCATTTTTCCTATTTTGTTGCCTTACAACCTGGAATTAAAATAGTTTTTTTGTCATTTGATTTACACAACATACCTACCACTTTGAAGACGCCAAATATTTTTGTTGAAACAAGCAAGAAATATGACAAAAATCAGAAAACTTGGCGTGCATAAATAACCCCCACCCCCTGACTTTGGGGGGATGAATAGTTATGCACTCTGTAGCAATTACAGCTACAAGTCTGAAGGATATGTCTCCATAGAGCTTTGCACATCTGTGATTTTGCCCAGTCTTCAAGGCAAAACTGCTCCAGCTCCTTCAAGTTGGATGGGTTCCCTGTGTACAGCAATCTTTAAGTCATACCGTGACTCTCAATTGGATTGAGTCTGGGCTTTGACTAGGCCCATTCCAAGACATTTAGATGTTTAATAATGGATTTAATGGTGCACTATGGGAGTTCAAGTTTCATGTATAAAAAACCTGATCTGTACTGGCGAAGTAATGCTCCCAGAGCAGAGAGTAATGCTACTAGAGCCCTGGTCTGAATAATGCTCCCAGAGCTGGTCTGAGAGTAATGCTACTAGAGTAGGTAATAATGCTCCCAGATAGTGAAGTAATGCTACTAGAGTAGGGAATAATGCTCCCAGAGCAGAGAGTAATGCTACTAGAGTAGGGAATAATGCTCCCAGATCAGAGAGTAATGCTACTGGAATAATGCTCCCAGAGCAGAGAGTAATGCTACTAGAGTAGGGAATAATGCTCCCAGATCAGGAGTAATGCTACTAGAGTAGGGAATAATGCTCCCAGAGCAGAGAGTAATGCTACTAGAGTAGGTAATAATGCTCCCAGAGCAGAGAGTAATGCTCCTAGAGTAGGAATAATGCTACTAGAGGGAATAATGCTCCCAGAGCAGAGAGTAATGCTACTAGAGTAGGGAATAATGCTACTAGGTAATAATGTTCCTAGATAGGGAATAATGCTCCCAGAGCAGAGAGCAATGCTACTAGAGAGTAATGCTCCCAGAGCAGAGAGTAATGCTACTAGAGTAGGTAATAATGCTCCCAGAGCAGAGAGTAATGCTACTAGAGTAGGGAATAATGCTCCCAGAGCAGAGAGTAATGCTACTAGAGTAGGGAATAATCCTCCCAGAGTGGTAATGCTACCAGAGTAGGGAATAATGCTCCCAGAGCCTGGTAATGCTCTGTGACTGAGTAATGCTACTAGAGTAGGTAATAATGCTCCAGAGCAGAAGTAATGCTACTAGAGTAGGGACTAATGCTCCCAGAGCAGGGAGTAAATGCTACTAGAGCCCTGGAATAATGCTACTAGAGTAGGGAATAATGCTACTAGAGTAGGGAATAATGCTCCCAGAGCAGAGAGTAATGCTACTAGAGTAGGGAATAATGCTACTAGAGTAGGGAATAATGCTACTAGAGTAGGGAATAATGCAACCAGAGCAGAGAGTAATGCTACTAGAGTAGGAATAATGGAAGTAATGCTCCCAGAGCAGAGAGTAATGCTCCCAGAGCAGAGAGTAATGCTCCCAGAGCAGAGTGTAATGCTCCTAGAGCAGAGAGTAATGCTCTAGAGCAGAGAGTAATGCTCCTAGAACGCGACTAATGCTCCAAGCGAGGGAGTAATGCTCTAGAGCAGGGAGTAATGCTCTAGTGAAGGGAGTAATGTTCCTAGGCTTGGGAGTAATGCACCGAGATACGGAGTAATGCTCTAGAGCAGGGAATAATGCTCCTAGAGCAGGGAATAATGCCCCCATAAGGGAATAATGCTCCTAGTGTAGGGAATAATGCTCCTAGAGACATTTACATTTACATTTAAGTCATTTAGCAGACGCTCTTATCAGAGCGACTTACAAAGTGGTGCATTCACCTTATGACATCCAGTGGAACAGCCACTTTACAATAGTGCATCTAAATCTTTTTGGGGGGGTGAGAGGATTATAATGCAGGGAGTAACGCTCTAGAGCAGGGAATAATGCTCCTAGAGCAGGGAATAACGGCTCCTAGAGCAGGGAATAATGCTACTAGAGCAGGGAATAATGCTCCTAGAGCAGGGAATAATGCTACTAGAGCAGAATAATGCTCCTAGAGCGGGAATAATGCTACTAGAGCAGGGAGTAACGCCCTAGAGCGGGAATAATGCTCCTAGAGCAGGGAATAATGCTACTAGAGCAGGGAATAATGCTCCTAGAGCAGGGAATAATGCTACTAGAGTAGGGAATAATGCTCCTAGAGCAGGGAATAATGCTCCTAGAGCAGGGAATAATGCTCTAGAGCGGGAATAATGCTACTAGAGCAGGGAATAATGCTCCTAGAGCAGGGAATAATGCTCCTAGAGCAGGGAATAATGCTCCTAGAGTAGGGAATAACGCTACTAGAGCAGGGAATAACGCTCCTAGAGCAGGGAATAATGCTCCTAGAGCATGGAATAATGCTACTAGAGTAGGGAATAATGCTCCTAGAACGGGAATAATGCTACTAGAGCAGGGAATAACGCTCCTAGAGCAGGGAATAATGCTCCTAGAGCAGGGAATAATGCTCCTAGAGCAGGGAGTAATGCTCTAGAGCTAGACGCTCCTAGAGCGGGAGTAACGCTCTAGTGTAGGGAATAATGCTCCTAGAGCAGGGAATAATGCTCCTAGAGCAGGGAATAATGCTACTAGAGCAGGGGAATAACGCTCCTAGAGCAGGGAATAATGCTCCTAGAGCAGGGAATAATGCTACTAGAGCAGGGAATAATGCTTCTAGAGCAGGGAATAACGCTCCTAGAGCAGGGAATAATGCTCCTAGAGCAGGGAATAATGCTACTAGAGCAGGGAATAATGCTCTAGAGCAGGGAATAATGCTCTAGAGCAGGGAATAATGCTCTAGAGCAGGGAATAATGCTACTAGAGCAGGGAATAACGCTCCTAGAGCAGGGAATAATGCTCTAGAGCAGGGAATAATGCTCCTAGAGCAGGGAGTAATGCTCCTAGAGCAGGGAGTAACGCTCTAGTGTAGGGAATAATGCTCCTAGAGCAGGGAATAATGCTCTAGAGCATGGAATAATGCTCTTAGAGCAGGGAATAATGCTCCTAGGCATGGAATAATGCTCTAGAGCAGGGAATAATGCTCTAGAGCAGGGGTAATGCTCTAGAGCAGGGAATAATGCTACTAGTGTAGGGAGTAATGCTACTAGTGTAGGGAGTAATGCTCCTAGAGCAGGGAATAATGCTCCTAGAGCAGGGAATAATGCTACTAGTGTAGGGAGTAATGCTACTAGAGCAGGGAATAACGCTCCTCGAGCAGGGAATAATGCTCCTAGAGCATGGAATAACACTCATAGAGCATGGAATAACGCTCCTAGAGCAGGGAATAACGCTCCTAGAGCAGGGAATAATGCTCCTAGAGCAGGGAATAACACTCATAGAGCATGGAATAACGCTCCTAGAGCAGGGAATAACTAGAAATGCTCCTAGAGGGGAATAATGCTCCTAGAGCAGGGAATAATGCTCTAGAGCAGGGAATAATGCTCCTAGAGCAGGGAATAATGCTCCTAGAGCAGGGAGTAATGCTCCTAGAGCAGGGAATAATGCTCCTGGGGGTAATGCTCTAGAGCAGGGAATAATGCTACTAGTGTAGGGAGTAATGCTCCTAGAAGGGAGTAATGCTCCTAGAGCTTTCCCGGGACCCCTGTACACTGACTCAGTACCAGTGTCTTTGTGTGTAGATATTGTGGGAAGCCAAAGCTTTCCCAAGGCAGTGTCCTGCTAAAGCTTTCCCAAGGCAGTGTCCTGCTAAACCTTTCCCAAGGCAGTGTCCTGCCAAAGCTTTCCCAAGGCAGTGTCCTGCCAAAGCTTTCCCAAGGCAGTGTCCTGCTAAAGCTTTCCCAAGGCAGTGTCCTGCTGAACCTTTCCCAAGGCAGTGTCCTGCCAAAGCTTTCCCAAGGCAGTGTCCTGCTAGAGCTTTCCCAAGGCAGTGTCCTGCCAAAGCTTTCCCAAGGCAGTGTCCTGCTAAAGCTTTCCCAAGGCAGTGTCCTGCTAAAGCTTTCCCAAGGCAGTGTCCTGCCAAACCTTTCCCAAGGCAGTGTCCTGCCAAAGCTTTCCCAAGGCAGTGTCCTGCTAGAGCTTTCCCAAGGCAGTGTCCTGCCAAAGCTTTCCCAAGGCAGTGTCCTGCTAAAGCTTTCCCAAGGCAGTGTCCTGCAAAGCTTTCCCAAGGCAGTGTCCTGCTGAACCTTTCCCAAGGCAGTGTCCTGCCAAAGCTTTCCCAAGGCAGTGTCCTGCTAGAGCTTTCCCAAGGCAGTGTCCTGCTAAAGCTTTCCCAAGGCAGTGTCCTGCTAAAGCTTTCCCAGGCAGTGTCCTGCTAGAGCTTTCCCAAGGCAGTGTCCTGCTAGAGCTTTCCCAAGGCAGTGTCCTGCCAAACCTTTCCCAAGGCAGTGTCCTGCCAAAGCTTTCCCAAGGCAGTGTCCTGCTGAACCTTTCCCAAGGCAGTGTCCTGCCAAAGCTTTCCCAAGGCAGTGTCCTGCTAGAGCTTTCCCAAGGCAGTGTCCTGCTAAAGCTTTCCCAAGGCAGTGTCCTGCTGAACCTTTCCCAAGGCAGTGTCCTGCCAAACCTTTCCCAAGGCTTGCCAAACCTTTCCCAAGGCAGTGTCCTGCCAAACCTTTCCCAAGGCAGTGTCCTGCTAAATGCTTTCAGAGCTCTACTCATCTCAGGTCAATGGAACAGCTTGACCACACAGTACATGAAGTAAAACAGGTGAAATTCCTCCAGCGTCCACGATCTCCTCACCTCTTGTTCTATCTTCCCCATCATCCTCACCTCCTCTCCCTGCTCTCTCGTTACAGTCCACGTTGTCTCCCTTGAAGTCATCATCAGGGACACTGCTGTCAGATCCCTTCCTCCTGGAGAAGCCAGGTCCGCGGTGCTGCGTCTGTTCCTGGCAAGGGAGTGCTGGCTCTGGGACCCGCCCTGACCTTGACCCTGCTGGGTGGTGACCCCTGACCCCTGCTTCACTGCCCCGCCAGAGGAGTTCATGACTGGTCTGGGGCTGTTGGCTTGGGCGCGGGTGTAGTGACCCTGTAGAGGATGACGAGAGAACAGACACACCAAGGATGGAGTTGGTTAGAGACAGGAGGACAGAGAGAACAGACACACCGAGGATGGAGTTGGTTAGAGACAGGAGGACAGAGACAGACAGACACCAAGGTGTTTCAGGATGCCTGACAGGAGGACAGAGAGAACATTACCAAGGATCTGACTTAGTGAGACGGTACTAGACCCTGCTGCCTGACTTAGTGCTACGGTACTATTACCCTGCTGTCTGACTTAGTGCTACGGTACTATTACCCTGCTGTCTGACTTAGTGCTACGGTACTATTACCCTGCTGTCTGACTTAGTGCTACGGTACTATTACCCTGCTGTCTGACTTAGTGCTACGGTACTATTACCCTGCTGTCTGACTTAGTGCTACGGTACTATTACCCTGCTGTCTGACTTAGTGCTACGGTACTATTACCCTGCTGTCTGACTTAGTGCTACGGTACTATTACCCTGCTGCCTGACTTAGTGCTACGGTACTATTACCCTGCTGTCTGACTTAGTGCTACGGTACTATTACCCTGCTGTCTGACTTAGTGCTACGGTACTATTACCCTGCTGTCTGACTTAGTGCTACGGTACTATTACCCTGCTGTCTGACTTAGTGCTACGGTACTATTACCCTGCTGTCTGACTTAGTGCTACGGTACTATTACCCTGCTGCCTGACTTAGTGCTACGGTACTATTACCCTGCTGTCTGACTTAGTGCTACGGTACTATTACCCTGCTGCCTGACTTAGTGCTACGGTACTATTACCCTGCTGTCTGACTTAGTGCTACGCTACGGTACTAT